>NW_017306287.1:2586117-2651456 GCF_000935625.1 Nanorana parkeri
GGGGTTTGGTGGAGGGGAAACTCCATATTAAGATGGAATACAGTGACATCATTGACCTTATAATGCTAAATGCCAATGTTTGGTAAATTACATTTACCTAAAATGGCTATGTGGCCATATACGGTAAATGACATCAGCACAAGCATACCGCCCCTTTGTTTACATGCAGCTGCTGGGCAGGAAATGCCCAGCCTGCAGCTGATTGGATGAAAGTGCCCATGGCATTCCCTTGTTAAGAGGAGGTTGGGTTTGGTCTGCAGGTCCTTGTGATTTTTATCGGCTGTTCGCTAATGACCGTCAGCCAGCATTACATTTTCCTTTGATATAATTAGCATCATGTTCCTCCCTGAAACAGGAAGCTACGTAGACAGAGGCATGTGACTCCTAATGAGCACCGGGGTGCATGAAAAGCAGTGCCGGGCAAACGGGACCATTGACACTATAGAAGAAAGATCATCAAACCACATGGCTCTGTTTATGTCAGGACCTTCTGGGTGGAGGGCTCTCCCATATTCCAGTCTGTCAGCTCATCAATCATTGTGTTAGCAGTATAACTTTTATTTTGTACTCTGGGGAAGAGGGGCAATATTTCACATCAAAATACTCAGGGCCATATTTAAGATTGATTGGACCCTGGGAACATTTTCTCAACTCGTCCTGCCCCCTACCCATCCTGTCCACGGCCTGCAATTTCACAAAGCACATTAGGAGAAGACGTCAGAGGGAGACGACATGAGATCACGTAGTCATACAACATGGCAGGGACTGAGCAACACTATGCAATACCAATCGCGCTGTGTGTGTGTGTCCTTTGCAGGCTCAAGGGGTAGCTGGTTTGGGCCCCACAACAATGACTGAGCCCAGGGCAATTGCCTCTTTTGCCCCACGTTAAAGATGGCCCTGAAAATACTAAAAAAGGTGACAACCCTGCTCCTCCTTAGATACAGTGCAGCAAGTGAATATCGTCACCGTAGGACAGAAAGTTAGTTACTGGCGGTATAAAAGGGGTTGGGGGAGGGTCAACGAATGCAGCCACCCCATCTAAGAACATGTAAGCTGCATTAGTTGTCATTCAGGCCTTTTTTCCCCCCTCGTTTTTTTGCCTGGTGATCCTGCCAATAGCACTCTTTCTGTCCATGCATGACCACGCTAACTCGCTGCACGGTAAGGAGGAGCAGTGTTGTCACCCTAGAAAGGAAGTATGTATATTAGGTGGGAACAACGCTAACTGTAACAGTGCAGCAGAAGCAGCAAGCACAGGATGTGATCAGCATCAGGTATTGCTTCCTGTGTTCACATACAGCTATAAAGATTGTGCACACTAATGTTAATTGTGTAGCCCATCCCATTGATTCTGCTCTGTACTACAATAGTGAACATGTCGGAAAGTTGGTAGAGGGTTATACAAGTCTATGGCGAAACACTGAAATATTTTCATAGCTGACCTGTTCTGCCGGTATGTGCAGACCGGTGCTGAGCAGGATTCATTCATGTTGTTTGCATTCCCGTGTCAGACTGGATGATGAGGACATTCCAAAGCACATTCTGGTCCAGAGGTAACACTTCACCAAACTCCTTATACATCCAACCCCGCACCACCACTTTTCCTTATAAAGAGACCCTGTCATCAGACCATTTTAATGAAAATCTCGCCATAAGATATAGGAGTGCACATTCCTAGTTCTTTGCTGTGAGATTAACCAACATACTCATACCGGTAGTTACATAGTATTTGAGGTTGAATAAAGACACAGGTCCATCAAGTTCAACCTTTGTGCGATTGTGGGCGTGTATACAAGTTCCTGGGTGGTCTAGTTTTTAAGAGTACCTGTACCCCTGTATGTTATGGTCTCTGAGGACGGTATCTAAATTACATAGTATTTGAGGTTGAATAAAGACACAGGTCCATCAAGTTCAACCCATTGCATTGTATGCATGTTACTCTGGATGTGTATGCTTGTGTACGAGTCCCCTCGTGTTCTTGTTCTTAACAGAACCTGTACCTCTGAATGTGTCGGTCTCTGAGGAAATCGCCCAAGTGTTTTTTGAAAGATTCAATACTGACAGCTGAAATCACTTTCTGCGGCAGTGAGTTCCAAACCCTAACCGCCCGAACTGTGAAGAAGCCCCTTTGACCCTTGTGCTGAAATCTTTTCTCCACCAGTTTTAGGTGGTGGCCTCTAGTCTTTGTTATGGAGTTCGCTGTAAATGTTTGTTGCTGATGTTGCCATCACCATTGGAACATCTTGTACATCAAAATCATGTCCCCCCTTTAATCTCCTTACTTCCAGCCTGAACATGTTTACATTTAGTAACCTTGTCTCATAACTTTGGTCCTCCATCTCCTTAATTAGTTTGGTTGCCCTCTGGACTCTTCCCAGCTCAAGGACATCTTTTCTGTGTACTGGTGACCAAAACTGGACCGCATACTCCAGATGAGGTCGAACTAGTGATCTGAATCCCCTACACCCCTTGTGGTTAAATATTTTCTCCAGCAATTTTCGGTGGTGGCCTCTAGTCCTTGTGAGGTAGTTTACAGTAAAAAGTTAATTGCTGATGTTGCATCTCCACTAAACATTTTGTACATCAAAATCATGTAAATTTTGTTTCCCTCACGTGTGCCCCCTAATGTGCGCACAAGCAGGAGACACACTGACACTTGTAAGTAGCCGGTAACGGCCGTTACATATACAAGCCTCTCGGCATGACGTTCGGAGGGAGATCGGCATTGTTCCACTTGCTGATCTCCGAATGTGGAAGTGACGTGCATTACATCACATCCACATTCAGCAGTCGTTTCTGTAGCTGGAGAGAAGCTGATGAAGCAGATCTCTGCTTTATCAGCTTCTTTGGGGGTCCCTAGGTGATATTAGGGGGCTTAGAGACCCCTAATGTCTCCATAAAGAGGACCTGTCAGTGTGCCTGTGCTATCACATAGGGGGATAACAATCACCCTATGTGATAGCAATAAGTGTAAAAAAAAAAAAAAAAAAAAGTTAAGCAATATATAAAAAAAAAAAATGTAATCCCTTCATATATGCACAAACGCAAATATGCGTTGGTTGCTCCAACGCGTGAAAATGACAATTGCACTGCACATGTTACATTTCACTGCGAATGTTGGACTGCAAGCAATAAGTCTAGAGCCAGCAATCACTGATAACACTAAACTGAGTGGTAAAACGTTTAGGGCCTGTTCACATGATATCATGCCCTGATCGGGTGCGGATCTGCAGGCGCGGTGCTACTGATTGTGCGTTTTGGCCGCGTTTTTGATGCTTTCCAGGTTTAAAAAAAAATTATAATTTTTTTTTGCTGGAGTGGGGCTGTATGTTAGCTGTGCTTTTCACCCGTTTTGGGTATTACAGTTTTTTGCCGTTTCGCGGGCGCACGCAACTTTAAGGCTTGACGTGTTTGGTGTCTAATTTACCCGACGTCAAGCAACCTTGACAAGGCAGTGCGGCTTTCACATATTCTGCAGAAGACGCGTATCTAAAACCTTTGTTTTTAACCTTAGACAAGTTTTTTTGCATGCTGGCTGGTGAGTGTGCTGGGAAACGTTTTGCTGTTGTACTGTATAAAGCCCTTCCATGTGCACCTTGCTTGAAAACTGGTTATGAGTTGAGGAGTGCGTTTGCCTTTTGTTTTGCTTGACTGATTTGGTGCAGTGACACACTGGGAGTCTCATCTGCCGTTGTGATGTGCCTTAAAAGGGTTTCTAAACCCTCCGTTTATTTTGCATATATCTACTGCTAGCAAGCAGTAGATATATGCAAAAGTAAAAGAAAATAAAAGAAATTTCGCTTTAAAAGCGGTTTCAACTTACTGCTGTCTTTGCCACGCGCTCCTGTCCGAAAATCCGAAACTGCTCGGGCGGCCGTAAAGTAGTTCAGATTTTCGGGCGGGAGACGAGGAGAGACGCAAGGTAAGTCTATGGACGCGTGCACCCGCATGCAGACACCGTGGGACAGGAAGTGCCAGCAAGGACAGAGGAGTCAGCGCTGGATCGGAGACCCGCAGCAGCGCTGGAGAGGAGGCTGAAAAAAACAGGAAAGAAGGTAGAAGATCGGATTAAGTGACATCATTTAAGGTAAGTGTTATACCTAACATTGGGGGGAGGGGACATTTTTTTAACTTTAATGTCACTTTAAGCAGGTTGGGCTGCCTCCTGGCGAACCTGCACCCAATTTTATCTTTTGCTGCATGTGCTCCAAGATGGAGACTCTCACAGGTTAGAGTTAGGACAGCACTATATAGAGGGGCCTTGACGAGGCGGTGCGACTTTCACATTCCGCAGTGTATCTAAGACCCCTGTTTTTAACCTTAGCGGTTACAGGTTTTTTTTGCATGCTGGCTGATGTGTGCTGGCGTGACCCCGTCTTTCATATTTTACCAAAAAACGGGTTAGTAATAAAGATTTCATAACTTAAATATAGGAGAAAGTGTTTTTTTTTTTTCCATTTTTCCTTAATATAGTAAAAAAATTAAAACCTCAGCGGTGATTAAATACCACAAAATGAAAGCTCTACGTGTCCTCAAAAAAATGATACAAAATCCATTTCCGTGCAGCGTTGTATGACGGAATAAATGTCAAAGTACCGCAGCGCTGATTAGTGAAAAATGGCCTGGCCAGGGAGAGGGTGTGTAACCCCGGTGAGCAATGGGTTAATCAGTGGCGGAAAGCTGATGTGCCAAAGCAACACGGAGGGGCCGCTATGGTTCCCAGGGCCCTGGGGGGCCCAGCCAGGACACCCCCCTGATGCTTTGTGGGCCGCTATGGCATCTCAGGCTGCAGGCTGTGAGGAGGCACACGCCGCTGTTCAGATCACTGACATCCTGTCAGTGATGTGTGCAGCGGCACGTTCATCCTCACAGCTGCTGCTGAGTCAGTGACAGCCAGCAGCTCTGGGGGAGGAGGCTCGGCAGTAAAGGAGGAGGCAGGGGCCCGGTGATGGAGAAGGTGGGGCCCAGCGAATGAGGAGAGCTTTCGGGGCTGACAGGTGAGAGGGTTTGACCGGCACACACCTGAGACCCTGCAGAGCCCACGATAGTGTGTCTATGGTGGGCTCTGCAGGGTCACACTCAGGTGGGTTGTTTGGGATATCAGGTGGGCGTAACTAGAAATCACACATCATACAAAATTTTGCTATGGGGCCCTGTTATTTCTAGTTACGCGCCTGGGGTTAAATGGTAAATTTTTATGTGAATTCAGGAGGATAATATATCTTTCTGGAGTTCACTGCTGTCCTGTAAATCAGTGGTTCTCAACCTTTCGAGGGCCGGCACCCCTTGGTAACATTTGCCAAGTTGTGGTGACCCCCAACGGTAAAATTTAGGGACGACGCGGCTGTTGCAGGTCCCCCTCTGCTGATTGGCAGCAGCAAAGGGCGGGTGCAATAGCTAGTTTGCTATTGGCTATTGCAAACTGCAATAGCCACTTTTTTTTCTTTTTTCTGACTGATGGCCTGCGGCCCCGATGT
Organism: Nanorana parkeri; assembly: GCF_000935625.1. NCBI lineage: Eukaryota > Metazoa > Chordata > Amphibia > Anura > Dicroglossidae > Nanorana > Nanorana parkeri. The sequence continues at coordinate 2,591,598 of NW_017306287.1, forward strand.
CAGGGAAAAAGAAAAACAGAGAAGAAAGGTTTACTCTGTTCGAGCAGAGTAAACCTTTACGGGAGAAAGTGTTTTTTTTCTCCCGGGCGGCTGGGAGCCGCTAGGTGACCCCTGGCAAATAGTCATTCGACCCCCAACGGGGTCGCGACCCATAGGTTGAGAACCGCTGCTGTAAATGAAGCCGAAGATCTAAACAAGGCATTTGTTTATTTGCCAGAAGCAATGTTACAATTTCACAATGGAATGATAACAAAAAAAGACACAAGAAAAAAAAAAAATCTATATAAAAAAATACATAATAAAGTGTGTGTACTCCAACTGACTTGTGCAGATAAGTGGCCTACATGTTATTTTAGAATCCAGAAGTCAGTCTGTCGAGGGCGACCGGCCCGACGCATTCTCTGTAGCAGGGAATGATATTGAAGGTTTGTGAAACTGAACATTATAATAGTTAAAATACAGGGACTTTCCCCGAACACAGGAGCTAAAAACCATTCGAGGTTTAAAAACAATACGAGCGGATGAGTGGAGTAGCGGGTTCACATCTGTAGCGGTTAAGACCATCAATGCAGACAGACAGGCGCAGGAAGGGGGGCTCGTGTCTGTCACAGCTTCACAGTTCCCGGGGGCAGGCTGTCGTTGCACAGTCTGTAATATCGCAAGTCATTGACCAGGCGATGGACGCTCTGAGTAAACGATGGCAGGTCCTGTGTGGGGAGATAAAAAGACGTTCAAGTCAAGGGTTACATCCTGGTTGCCTTAAAGGGACCCTGTCGCTGGAAGGAACTGGGGAAAGCTGCTGCAGGTATGACGGGCAGGTACCTACACATGCCTTCAGCAGCCTCATGAATCTACTTCTCATGGGTTGTTCCGACAGGCAAAAGATCCGACACAAAGCTTGCTGCTAAACCCCCAACACACACACGCTCTTATTGGCCCATCACATGTCATATGTGACCACACACACCGCTCCTTCCCTTGCTGTGATTTTATCCAGCACTTTATTAAATCAGAGTTGCCCCACTCAATATGGCCGCAAGCAGCGGCCATATTTATTGGTGTAGTATGCGTGTAGGGAAATGCCACGGGTGGCACACGTGTAGTACAGCCTTCTCGGCCAAACCTCTTATTTCTAACTAAACCAGAACTATACTGCTCCACACACACAGCGCTCCTTCCCTTGCTGGGACTATACTACTATACTGACACACACACACACGGCTCCTTCCCTTGCTGGGACTATACTACTATACTGACACACACACACACACACACACACACACACACACACACACACACACACCTCCTTCCCTTGCCGGGAGTTTACTGTTTTTACCCGTCATCACGCATGCTCCAATCTGAAAGCCGATTAAACAGTGTGCACAATGGTCACGTGGGATCTTACCCTTTCCATCTTGAAGTTTCGGGATAGGACATTCTTCTGGTTGCTGTCCAGGCCCTGGCAGCCAGCTAAAAACTCCGGTAAGAAGGCGGAGAAGAAAGTGCTGAAGTCCACAGATGCCATGTTATAGACAGCTATGCCAATCTCCTCCTGCAGGAGGTCATGAGACTTGTGGATGAGAACCTGGAGCAGAACACTGACAAACTGTGGCAGCATCATGGCCCGGAACAGCTTCTGCAAAGACAATAGACAGTGTAAGATGACAAAGGGCTACGGCTGCTTCATCAGTAGGGGCTGCATGGAGTGGCTAGGCAGTTCTGGTGAAAATTAGAATGGATATCGAATGCATTAGTGTCAAGCTTGAGGGGATTATTTTCCTTTAAAAAGGGAAACTTTAATAAAGTCAGCCATCTAAAAACACACCCTTACAATTTGACTTAAAGTACAACTACGGCCTTCTGTGAAATATGTGCTGCGACACCTTATTTTCTCTTAGTCCCCCTGCAAAGTCCCACAAACACCTGTTGATCCTGCTAGTGAAGTTCATCTAATGCAGTTCCCTGTGATGGTGTGGCAACAATGCTGCCCTGCTCACCTTGTGGTACAGTTTGTGTTTGCTGTTTAGGGTCTCCAGATAGTTGAGATTTTGTTTGAAAAGATGTATATCAGGCTGCAGGAAAGACTGTCCGAAGGCCTAAATAAAGAAGAACAATTATACTTTAATCACAGGTCATCTCATGTTGTAGATTTGCTGCCTTAACACTGCCGTCCATTTATCTAGAACAACAACTATCAGCAGGCCAGGTATATACTATTGCAAGGAAGACAAGCCGGTGGGGGCCACAGCTACTGATTTTACAGTGCAAGCCCAGAGAGTTCTTTCATCCCCACAGCTCCGTTCAAGCACTGGGGGCCAAAAGAAAATATCAGGTACGTCCGGAGCATGTGACAGCGCTGAGCCAATCGGCTATGACTCCAGCAATTAGTAGCTTACACTGAACTTTCCTTTGCTCCCAGTGGCTGAATGGGGCAGCAGGAGAGCAAAAGAAGGCATGTAGTTGTTGCTGGGGAGGGTTAAGTTAAAGAGAACCTGTGCTTTATCCATGCAGGGCTAAACAAGTTCCCGTTAAGGATAGTGCAGAAGGAGCAGCTAGGTCAGGGCTGGGCAACTCTGGCCCTCCAGCTGTGCTTTAACTACAAATCCCAACATGCATCTGTGAGTCATGCCTGTAACTGTCAGTCTTGCAATGCCTCGTGAGACTTGTAGTTCCAGAAAACCTGGAGTTGCCCACCCCCGAGCTAGGTTCTGATCCAACTGGAAAAACCAAAAGCAAATATCTTTATTTTTAAGTCTTTCTGGACTGGATAGGTCAGAAGAGAAACCGGTCTTCAAATATGTGACCTCCTAGAACAAAGGTCAGAAGCACAGCCCTAAGGGGAGGAGGGGAGGTCTCAGACCCTCAAAGGTCTGCTGTGCCCCCAGGAAACAAAGAAATAACCTTATGCTCACAGTGCCATGTCCTGCCATGAGGCTAGCCCTGGACAAAGAGGATCCATCACTTTTATTGTGCCAATATTTTCTGGTTTGCAGACAACAGTCATTGCCACTAGTTCTTGTCTGAAGCAGCTCACCATCTTATGTAATGAATGATTCTAGCACTGCACTCACCTGCATCACTGCAATAAACTGAGCCTGATTCTCCATTGGCTCATCAGCGCCATCCCGATGCACGCTGGCCAGGACGGAGGAGCGATAGAAATACCTCCAGTTGTGGTGTAAAAGCTGAAATAATAGTTCGAACAGTTCGGCCTTCACATCTGGGGAGGGGCGCTGAGGGAGGAACCGGAAAATGTGTCTTACGTGAGACAAATACACAGCAATGCCACATAATGTTCCTGTGTTTTGTTTTGCGGCCTGAGAAGCAGATATATTTCTATGTGATGCACCAAATATGGCCACCTGGTTTAGGTTCATGCCACCACAAACTAGAGGACTTGCGAGTGTGACCTGGCTAAAAAAAAAAAAAAACTTAAGATTCCCTCTCTTCATACTTAATACAACTTTCATTAAGCAGATCTATAGTGTAATACCCTCTGCCCATCCTGACCCAAAATGCCCACAGATCGTAAAAGAAAAGCTTAAAAGGAGAACTATGAGGCGAGTGCTTTTCACGTGACAGGGGAGGGGATGGATTCCCCGCTACGCCAGCGCTGACTGGCGGAACGGACGGGGGAGGGGGCGGGTACAGCTGGCTCTGCCTCTAGATAGGCAGAGCCAGCTGTCACTCACGCAGCTGGGCGGATCTCGACATCGATGTCGGGATCCGCTCCGGCGTCTCAGTATACCGCGAGGTTAGGGTGACGGGAGGATGCTAGTTTGTGTCCTCCCGTTACCCTAAGGAGAACTATGGGGAAAACCCCTCACCCCATAGTTCTCCTTTAAAGGACTTCCCTTAACCTCCATGGTAGTATGATTTTTTTCGTGTCATTTTTCGTTGTATTTTTTTTCCAATATCCCGCCGGTTCTGCCCCCCTGCGACGCGTACACTTGCAGGGGGCGGAACACGGAAGACGGATGCCGGCATCGGCCAGAGAACACAGCGCGGCTCGAGGGACGAGGTAAGTAAATGCTATGCGGCATTCCCGAGTGTAGCTCGGGGTTACCGCTTATGGTAAGGAAAAGTAACCCCGAGCTACACTCGGGAATACCGCCAGGGAGGTGAATTGAAGAAGCCAGGATCCCCGTGTTGGTTATGTGACCAAATGCAGAAAGCTGAAGGAAAAGATCAATGTTTTTGTCAACTGGCGGGCTCTAGCCTAATTATTATATGAGGGGAAGTGGTGGGCACTTAGCACAAATACCTTTTCTGTGCCCTTTTCCTTGCCCTTGAATCCTCCACTTGGGAATGGCTAGTTTATGATTCCCCTGCCACAGTAATCTATTTTTCAACGTGTCCACACTCCAAGACACTGGTCATGTGATCAAAACAAATAAAACTTAAAGGACTGATGTTCAGGAGGAGCCAGCTAATTAGCCCAAACCCTGATCCTCCCATGAGATCACCTGAACAAAGCGATGTTTTGTACATCATTAGTCTGCACACTTTTGAGAACTCTCAGCTAAACCACATAAAAGCTCATCAGGGTTTGGTCAGCAACTGAACCGAGGTAACCATAGAAGCAGAACAATGGAGAAATTCTGACAAAATGAGAGATGTGGAAAGAAAAACGATACATGAGACACACATACCTCAGCGATAATGGGGTACAGCTGCTCCATGCACAGGGACAGTATATTGGGCAGGAAAGGCTTGAACGCCTGGCCGGGTTCCTGCACTACAACCTGAAGGATCTTTAGAAACTTCTCCACCACATGGCACCCTGCGCTGCCCTCCTGCAGGATACTTTCTGCCAACTGCTGCCTGCCAGGAGGAGAGATAATGGGCGACAGTCATTAATGCAGTCCAACAAATCCCAAATTGTATACAGAGTTAAAATCGGTGACGTGAAGAACCAACTCCACACATCACAGCTGCTGTTCACTGGAGTACAAGGCCATCAGAGGGCGGAAAGGAAGCAGATCCTGGAAAATGTATGGGGGGGGGGGAACCTCTCCGTACACAAACAAAAGACTTCAGTTCCTAATGCAGAACAAATATGTAGATGAGGAGTTCTTACTCTTAGATCTTTCTGATTTGTGACTTAAAGTCCAATAACTCTGTATTATAACCAGGCAAATAACATTTTAAAGAGACAATGTCACTAATCATTCAGGACAAGTGACCGCGTCTGTGCAAAGGCCCCTTAACTATTGATGCCCAACTCTCGATCGTTCCATCACCATGTCTTCCTCTACCTTAGTTGGTGCAAAACATCCAGAGCTTCTGGGTAGGGGGGAAACATGTGACCTCCTTCTACGTGACAGTGCTCAGATCTAGCGGCCAATTCCTAGACCCGAGCAATGCCACGTCAGTGGGGATGAAATCAACTCTTCCTCTAGGCTCCAACATCAGTTGTCACTGGGTAATTTGGTTATGGCAGCGACAAAAGGAGTGGAGGTGAAAAGGTCAGCATTACCAAGTTGAGAGGGGGGCTTCTCCTTGGGGAGCCACTAAGTTTCTCTTTAAATGGTAGCCTTCACATTTCTCTCCCTACATATTACCAGACCATTCCATGAACATTGCATCAAACATTCCAATGTAAAGTAATACCCAGGTATCCGACATGTTTCTGGCTACTCCAAAAGAGTCACATGGCCTTTGCCGACCCCAAGCCCCAATCCATAGACCCCGACAAGGCCCACGGGACCTGATCATGAGTATATTTGTAATTTTGTACAGAATGTGAAACAAGAAGGGACTTCCTTAAACCTTACAGGACAGCCGTGTAAAAAGAGCTCTTGGGTAAATGCGATTCTCCTTTAAAGCAGGGCTCGTCTGGATTGTGCTGGATAAAGACAGAGCGGTGTGATTACCTGGTGAACATGTTGAGGAAGGTTTGTATAATTTGCTCAGTGAATGGCACTCCCATTTGTACTCGAAGTCCTTGGAACAAGGCCAAGAAGAAGCTCAGCATTTCCTCCGTCACATCTATAGAGAGGGAGACAGAGACATGTTAACTGTGACTTTACACCAAATTGTACCTCTTTACACAGAGAACTTTAATGGTATGACAATAAAAGATGCAATGTAGTGCGACAACCAATCATTCTTTAATGTTGAGTGTTCTACAGTAATGATTAGTGTGGGTAACTCTTCTGTCTGACAACACATGCATTGTATGCAGCAGGCTGCAGTACCAGATTCCACCAGCAGGTGACATCACAAGCTATGGTACCCAAATCCAGTGACACATGGGTGCAGATGGAAGAGCACAGACAGTATATGGAAGTAGAGATTGCTACATACCAGACTGGTGGATGTACGCTGGGAAGAGGGTGAGCGAGAGCTGGGCCGCCTCCTGCATGGACTGGTAACAGATTTGCCGGGACTTGGTGCCCTCACTGGAGATATTCTCCACAATATCCCTCAGCACACCCAAAGTCTGACAGATGACACGCTTAGCTAGGAGAAAAAAACAGGACAACATGCATGTGTAAGATCAGGGCAGTAAACACTTACCTGAGGCATCTAGCTATTTTTTTGGTAAACATGGGAGTAAATAATTCTATCACCTATTGCTGTCTGCGATTACCACTGGAGAGAAACTCATCTCACTTCCTGTCCCTGTGACACCAGGGCAAGAAATTAGGGAGCAGTTGTCAATGGGTCAGGAAAACACAGACAATAATATGGATCTGAGAGGTTCACACACTTCCCCCATTTTAGTTGAAAGGAAGGGGAATTCTATCCAATGTGAAGGCCACTAACCTTCCTCCACATCAAAACAAAAACAAATGTTGCAGATGAAGTGAAGCTTTAAACTTCAAATCTAACTTTTCGGGCAAAATCGACAGGAATGTGAAATAATTAACTAATGCCATTAAATACACTTCTTGTTTCCTGCGTGACGTATACACGGAGGGGAATTTATCCAAACGGGAGCAGATAGAATGTGCATGGCAACCAATCAGCTTCTCTCTTCAGTTTGTTCAATATCAAATATTTCTGAAAAGGGGAACTAACCTTTATGAGAATAGTGTGTGCCTGTGATTAGTGCACACGTGACAATTAAATGACGTCAATGGCATACAGGCAGAGAGACCGGTAGAAAGGGCTTCTGGGCGCTGCCACTTTTACATGGTGGGCCAGCGAGTGAACGCCCTGCTGGCTTATTTACAGGGAACCTATACTGAGAAAAAAATATGAAGTCTGCCATTGCGGATGTCTGTCTGAAAAAGCTTTAAAGGAGAACTATGAGGTGAGTGAAAAATCAGTCAGCCTCATAGTTCGAGCTGACGTGTGACAATGAAACTGTCACACATCGGCTCAACAGATGGGGAAGTGAGCGAACGCATACCGTCGCTCGCTCACTTCTCAATCATCTCCCTGCATAGAGCGGTTTCTGTCACTCACGACTCCCTGCAAGGATTGCCCCCCTCCCCCCAGCTGTAGCTCGCGATATACTGAGCTTTGGGTCAGGGGAGGACGCTAGTATATGTCCTCCCGTGACCCTTAAGAGAACTATGGGGAAAAACACTTACCTCATGGTTTTCTTTTAAATACTGAGCCTGAAGACAGCCAGGAGACGAGAAAAGCATGCGGCTAGAGAAGTTATAACCCATAATTAGCATGCTTGCTTTGGATGGATGATTCAGAAAGTGCTGAAGCCTTTGGATGAACCTAACAGCTAGGAAACCAGTATTTTCAAAAGGACAGTATAACAGCGGCTATGCTGAATCAGAACATCTATCCCGAAACAGCATTGTTTCGGCCTGCTGAATCTCATCATTACAGGCCTAGCAGTGAAGCTTTATAAGAGAAACTTCACTGGAGTACAAAGTAGGGAGATCCCAGGAGAAACAATCCCCCTCCAAAAAAAGAAAGGACCTCAGCCATTGTTACATAGAAGGAAGTTACTTGTACTTGAACTGGTCTTGCTGTACATGCCAAGCAACCTTCCTTGTCTTTTATTGTCCTGCACTATACTGGGAGACAATGGTGATAGCTACAAGGTCAGTTCTTTCCTAAATAAAGCCTAATGTACCCTAGTAGAGAGCACAAAGCACATTCTGCAGTATGAATCTGGCTACTCACTGGCTTCCATCTGGCCCTTCCTCTGAGGGGGGGCTGCACCCTTCAGCTCGCGGTAGTCTCTGCTCAGAGAGCTCAGTAGGGTGGTGTGGTGACTGGAGCGCTCTCCCCACTGTTGTTCAGCCTCGGTGACGTTTGGCCACGGGAGAAGGAGGACATTAGACAGAGCACGACAGAGCAGCACCTGGGCCTAAGAATGGGAAACAGGTAAAAGAAATTCCGTTATTCAATTTGGGTCACTTATGCCCAACTCAGTCCAAAGTTTTGGGGGTTTTATTTTTTTTATAAAGTGGGGAAGGTTTGGAAATTTTGGCAGTGTGTTATTACGAGGGATGCACAGATGCTGTTTTTTTCGGTATCGAGTACAAGTACCGATATTTTTTACAAAGACCGATACCAGAAATCCCATTAAGGAAGCCAGGCGGCGTGAAATGACTCGCCACCCGGCTTCCCGATTAGCAGGGAAGCTGGCTCCATGCTTCTCGTCAATAGGTGACGCAAAAGCATAGAGCCGGCTTTCTGGCCAATCAGGAAGCCGGGTGCCGTGAAATGACGAGGCGCCCGGCTTCTTGATCGGCTGGGAAGCCGGCTACATGCTCCCTTGTCACGAGGTGACTGGCCAGCTTCCCAACCAATCAGGAAGCCGGCTCCACTTGTGACGAGGGAGCAAGGAGCAGGCTTCCCGGCCAATCAGGAAGCTGGGCAGCGTGTAATGCCAGGCTGACAGGCTTACCGATACCAGAATTTCAGGTATCAGGCTAGGCATCGGAGCATTTGGGTGAGTACTCGAATACTTGGTATCGGCACAGATACTAGTATTGGTGCATCCCTACTTTATACAATATTGGGACACTAATTATAGCAACAAGGTCAGTTCCTTAACATGCAGCTAAAGAAGGAAAAAAAGCCTTCTGCTGTCCATATGTGCCATCACTTCCTGTCCCAGAAACACCTCATCACTGGCACAGGAAGTGAAAAATCTCAACGGAGACAGACAGCCATTCCCCATGCTAACCTAAAAAATAAAGTATTGTCTGGAGTTGGGCCTTAATATGTCTGAATGTCTCTGCCTACATGTGTCCCCCATTGCATACTCAATTCTCCTAATAACTTTCCCATAGTGCTATGGTGTAAGGGGAGAAGGCATCCAAATGGTTGCTTTGCGCAAGCCAAGCTTCCTGGAACAATTCTACTCTGTAGTGATAAATATGGCAGATGCAGCAAGAGTGTCATAGATGGAGCTGAAAGACTGATCATCAAACAGAGTGCCTTTTACTGTGGGACCTCTTGTGCTAAACGTGTACACATAATTCCCCATACGATGGAAGGAAAGGACTGTTACAGTGCTGAGATTCTACACAAAGGACAGCGCACCTCCTCCGGTAGTCTCTGGGCAGCGTTGTCTGTCACACGGCTGAACACTTTCTGGACGGCGGGAATGTTGATGAGGAACACAGGCCGCACGGTGGTGGCCACAGAGACCAGAAGATGACACGCAGACAGCAGCAACTTCTCTTGTACCTGAGAGAAGAGAGACAGTTCAGTCTAGCATTAGCAGAACATCACTAGAGGAATATAGCCGAGCCATCCACAGCAGACTAATCAGCATTAATAATGAGGGAAATTATCAGGAAAGGAAGCTTTTAGACTATACAGTTTGCAGATTGCAAATGTTCTTCTTTACTTATAACATTTATATGCAATAATCATAATTTGCCTATTTACAGTTTTCAGCAACAGAGTAGAACTCTAGGCATCTTTCCCCATGTCTACAAGGATAATCTTAACTGTTGCTGTTCTTAATAACAGAAGCTCAGATAGTACACACAACTTAAATGAACCAGCGCCATGGGTTTGCCCTGTATGCAATGCTAATTTATTATTCTATATATGAATATATCTGCTTTCTGCATTAACAAACCACCATTCCTCACCCATGAGGTTCCGCCCTTTTCAGTAAGCTTTAACAGTTTAAATACAAATGTCCTAAGCTGCTGAGTGACAGCTGTGCCAGTCACAGTGTACTCATCCACACGTTAACCTTCTAGCTCTGTCATACTAAGAGACAAAACAGCATCAAACAGTCACACTGTGCTAGAGTACACATTTCTGCAACAAAACTGGTGTCCCTGGTTCGTATCCTTGTCAGGACACTATCTGCATGGAGTTTACATGCTTTCCCTGTTTTTGCATGGGTGTCCTCAGATTTCCTCCCAAACCTCCAAAGACATGTTGGAAGGTTAATTGGCTCCTGCATACATACATGTGAGATATGGACCTTAGACTGCAAGCTTCTTGAGGGCACCGATGTGAATGTTCTGTATGTAGAGCGCTGCGTAAATTCTTGGCGCCATATATATATACTAGGGATGCACCAATACTAGTATCGGTGCCGATACCGAGTATTTGGGCGAGTACTCGGCCAAATGCCCCCTAATACCGGAACTTCCGTGCTGCAAGGGAACATGGAGCCAGCTTCCCAGCCAATCAGGAAGCCGGGCGACAGATAATGACCTGCCTCCCGATTGGCTGGGAAGCCGGCTCCATGCTGTTTGGCTGGGAAGCCGGCTTCCCAGCCAATCAGCATCAATCCAACCAAACAGCATGGAGCCAGCTTCCCGGCCAATCAGGAAGCCGGCTCCATGCTAGCGGAAGCACCAGTATCGACTAGTACCGAATATAAAATATTGGTAGTCGTACTTGATACCGAAAAACCTGTATTGGTGCATCCGTAATAAATACCAATAATAAACAAAACAAAACCATTCTCAGAAGAGTAAAGTACACAGTTTACCTTCCAGCCTCTTTCATTAAAACCTGTACTGAAAAGACTGCCTCTGCTGACCTCTCTACTGAAAAATGACAGTTGCCTGGCTGCCAAGCTGGTCCTCAGACTTCATTCAGTCACGGATTAGAAACAATTTGCAAATCAGGTGCAAGACCGCTCACCTTTGTGCTGATTAGAGGGGGCAGGGCTTCCATTGCTGTGGAGATGATGGAGATGAATCGTTCCGGGTTCTGACGCTGGACCTCGCTGTAGAAACGCGCAAGCCAGTGCGAATAAGCTTGTAATGCAGCTAACGACTGGGCATGTCTGCCAGGAAAAGAGAGAGAAGAGGTATTTTAACCAATATGGAATGATCTGTAGGTTGGAGATGGCATAATCCATATACTATAAACTCCACTGTAAATAGCTATAAATTAGAGGAGCACAAATGGTCAACAGGAACCTGGACCGGACTAAAAAATAAATAAAAATGGAGTTTCCATTTTTAAAAGATGCAAGACCAGGAGTGTTTTCATCAATGAAGGCTGTGCTAGGATTTGTGTAGGTGACCGTGACCAGCTGCAACACAACCTCAGTGAAAACACCTATTAACCAAATAGAAGACCAGGAAAAGCATCCTTGCATCATTTTTTCTAGAGATGCCGAGCAAGAGCTCCAGCCTAAAGTGACCCTGTCCTTAGGATGTGGTGGCTGCATTAGTTTACTTTTTAATCTGGTAGATATCCAGTATCTCCGTAACTTCCCATGTACTGAAATTACATTTCAAACAATGTTATCAGCTCTTCCAGCCATCTTCTGTGAACTGCAAAACAATGAATCTCTATTACATAGGGGGTTGGAGGGAGAGGAGAGGTTTGTAGTACAAACCAGGAGAGCAGGCTAGGGTGAAAGTGCTACTCTATTCCATAGATATATCATGGAAAGGGAGTGTGGTCACACTAAGGCAGGAAGTGTGCTACAGACACCAGAGATGCACAGATACTGTTTTTTGGTATAGAGCACCGATAAAAAAATGTTTCCGTATTCGCCGATACCAGAAGTGTCAGTAAGGAAGCCGGGCAGCATGTAATGACTCCCGATTGGCAGGGAAGCCGTCTCCATGCTCCCTCGTCAACAGGTGCTGTGTAAGCACGGAGCCGGCTTTCTGGCCATTCAGAAAGCCGGGGCATGGGTAATGACTCGCCGCCTGTCTTCCCGATTGGCCAGCTTTCCGACCAATCAGGAAGTAGGGTGGCAAGTCATAATACGGTGCCCAGCTTCCTGATTGGCCGGGAAGCCGGCTCCATGCTCCCTCGTCATGACGAGGGAGCATGGAGCCGGCTTCCTGGCTAATCAGGAAGAGAGTCATTGCCCGCGAGTCATTCCTCACCAGGGAGCATAGAGCTGGCTTCCAAGCCAGCCAGGAAGCCGGGCAGCGTGCAATGACTCGCCGCCTGGCTTCCTGCTACTGATAGTTCTGGTATCGGAATAGGCATCAGGAGCATTTGGGCAAGTACTTGTACTAGTATCGGTGCATCTCTAACAGGCAGGATCACTAGGTGAAAATAAAGGGGAAGAGAAGGAATTCAAAACGCAGCCACCCCATCCAGCGTGTTGTGATCTATTAAATGTACATGTTAGAAAAATTTAAAAAAACTGGATTTGGCTTCAAGTATCTTGTGGGTGCTACAGACTCAATATCATGGACAGAGGTAATATAAGCTCTCAGACATCGCCCATTGTGGGGTTTTTTTGGCCTGAAAAGACTGACAAACCATACAAGAATAAATTTAGACAGAGCAGCCTGATACGTACACGTCGACAAGGTCTGGCTTTAGAACGGATGGCACTGCGGTCTCCATGTTGTACAGTTTAATCTGGGAACCATATAAAGTAACCTTCACCAACCTAGAGGAACGGATTGCAGAGGCAAAATGTCAGCGTTAGCTCTGATTGGCTAAAAAGTTACAGATCACACACAGAAACCATGGGGATTGCACATTACCTTTCCACTACAGTGAGGGCATCATTAAAGCGCGCCTCGAACATGTCCCCGATAAAATACTCCGCAAGTCTCCCCACCGCCTGCAGGAGCGAGCTGAGGTCCCGCAGTGAGCAGTGTAACCTCCGGCAGTCGTTTTCTGCAGTCACGTTAAGACGCTGTTCTGTGGGGGGGAGAGAACAGACATCAGTTGGTGGACCCTGAAAGATCACTGTTCTTATCAAGCAAGTCAAAGTAACTTCAAAGTAAATTGTATAAGAGCTACCTCCCCCCGGACTAAAGAGCCGCCTCTCTCCCCCCCTGGACTACAGACTGGGTCACAGTGGTACCTTAGTCAATGTACTCCCATGACCCATAAGAGAAGTAGAGCCAAGGGAGGTAGAGCCAAGGGAAGTAGAGCCAAGGGAAGTAGAGCCAAGAGAAGCTTTGCCTTCACATATCTTTCCATATCAGTGGTAGGTGTTGATGATACCAGCAGCTACAATGAAGTATGTTCCATTAGAACTTACCTTGTCCAGAGGATACTATACATTGCTGAAGACCAAGATAAACATTGAGGTTCTCCTGCAGAGCAGCAAACTAAGACAAAACACAAAAAAGGATTACATGTAATACATTATATGATGGGAGGAGGAAGAATTACCATTCAGCAAGTGTGAGAACAGATGTAAATGAATCAAAATCCAGCAATAAGAAGTCTTGTTAAAGCTGCTTATATTTTGCCTTCAGGTTGTTCCTCCTCCTTCCCCCACATCAACATGCCAATGAAATGTGTAAAATATGTGTTTCTTCCATACCTTATTCTAGACCCAGCGATGTCACCACCAGGTCCCTGTGCTTACTTATAAAATGCAGGAAGATCATGGTGGGTGGGAGGGACTGGCAGGGTGCTGCACATAGCTTGTTATACATCACAGCACCCTGCCTCAGTACTCAAGAGCCCTCAGCCCTGGTGCAAGCAGTGAGATGGCCTTCATGAGTGTGTGTCAGTCTGGAGAAGTAGGTGTTCCTGGGTAGACTGCATTTGCATGCAGACCAACCTATGTAACACCCACATGTGACCTGGAGCCTCTGTGATTAAAGGGCTGAATTCCAATGAATGGAAGGGGTGGGGTAGGAACAGTCAGACTTTCAGCCAGGAAATGAGGTGGGCTCTGACTCGTTGAAGCTTCTATCTCCCACTGGGCCAAGCTTCAGTATCTTACTAGTCGGCCCCGCTGGCTCTCAAAACACCTGAACAATGCCTGCATCCAATCAGATTGTTCAGGTATTTTGAAAACCAGCACAGCGGACTAGTAAGATACTGAAGCTTGGCCCAGTGGGAGATTCCTCCATCCACACAGTTTAGCGTAGATGGAGGAATCTGTTGCACTTTTTTCCATCTGATCATAGAACATCTGCAGATAATCTATAGGTGTATGGCCAACTTAAGACTTCCAGATATTTATAAACCCCTTACACAGAAATCACAATACTCCCTCTAAAAAATGCCTTTGATCTGCTTTTACCTCCAGAAGGATGGCACCATAGTCCAGGCATCATCCTGCACCACCACCATCTTCCTGGACTTAGAATTGAAACAATGATATAAATCCCAGTGTTTGCTGCAATGTCTGACACACATCAGCTAGTGTAGGTTGGCAGCTCTGGCCCTCCAGCTGTGCTTTAAGTACAACTCCGAGCAAGACTGCCTGTAACTGTCAGTCTCGCAATGCCTCATGGGACATGTAGTTCCAAAACAGCTGGAAGGCCGGAGTTGCCCACCCCTGGTCTAATGGGTACCTTAATCCAGGACATTCAAAGCTTTAGCTCACAGATCACTGTGAATGTGTACGTGAAGCCACATTTATAGAACGCATTGCCCACTCCCTTACCAGTGTGGTGAAGGCGTGTGTAGGGAGCAGCTCCATGATTTTGGCTACAACTTCCAGGCTGTGCCGCAGATACCGCTGCCACTCTGTCTGCTGCTGTAAACACAAAAGAGACAGTCAGTACATGGAGCGGTCATACAGATCTATTTCCTACCAATCAAATGTCATCCAACATGAGAACTACCAGCACCTGCATAGCGCAAGCCTGACCGATTGTATACAAATTGATTATATAGTGTAGGTAGGTCCCCATTACAGCGATTCTCAACCTTTTTTAGTCACAGCACCCTTTAAAAAGATATGTCAAATCTCAAGGCACCCATGTGTAAAAATTTTTTGAAAAATGCCCGTGGCTCCTCCAAAATCCATACCAGACCCCTATCAGAGATGGGGGTCAGATAAGGTTTTTAAAAGGAGGACCCCATGCAAAACACAGGAAAAAGAAAAAGTGGGGTTCACATCAGGAGCCTCCTTGTCTCAAGAGCTCAATTACCTAGCTTTAGTAAATCTAATGGTCAGCACAACATGACTGTACAATCTCCTTCAGCCTCACCAAAACAATGCATTATGTGGACCCACCTAAGTAACACATTCAACCTCCATCCAACCAGGCAGGTCTTGGCACTACATTTTTGGTAGTCTAAAGAGATTGTAACATGTGGTGAGTGTTAATCAGCCTACATATGTTTTACATGTACAATAATATCTCCTTTAGATCCAACGCCCCCTATATAGTGTGAGGGCCTGACCATACGATCCATTCAATTGATATGCAATCAGGTCGGTCTTCATACTACATAGTTGATGGAAAAGCTGAAGGAGATTGTATGGCGAGGGGCCAGCCTGACCCATCACTGTCTGTCCAATCCCAGAGCACGTTCTTACATCATCATCCAGGGTCTCGTCATCTAGCTCCTCCAGCTGTGTCTGGTTGTAGCGGAACTGGATCCGGTTCAGGACTTCCGTGAGTAGCAACACCAGAGCGTCTTCGTACCTGCAATGGTAAAATCACTTAGCGAAAAGCTGAAGATTCAAACTGTGACAACAGGCAAACTAACCCAAACCATGAACCCCCGAAGGCGATCCACAGAACACAAAAAGGGGTCTACTTATATGGTTAGCGCTTCTGCCTTGTAGCACCAGGGTCCATGGTTCGAATACTGGTCAGGACACTATCTGCATGTTCTCCTTCTCTGGGTTTCCTCCGGGTACTCCAAAGACATGCTGGTAGGTTAATGGGCTCTTGTCTAATTGGCCCTCATAGGTATGCATGCGAGATAGGGACCTAAGCTTGTAAGCTCCTTGGGGGCAGGGACTGATGTGAATGTGCTACTAGGTAAAGCTCTGCGTAAACTGTTGGCGCTATATAAATACCTGTAATAAAAGTAACAATTTGCAAAGCCGTTCACCCTGACCAATAGATTGAGCCGAGGAACACAGGAAATGCATAGTTATCCTCAGCTCAATCTAGTGGCCTCCATGTGGTTTTGCTTTACATTGAAACTGAAAAGAAAATACACTAAGAACGTTCATTTTTCCACCTATTCGCACAGAGCAAAAGACTCCTGGAATTGTTAACTTTCAATAATGTTAACCCTAAATATATGCAGCAGCACTGTAGGGTGGCCTTATTGCCCAGCTGCTGCATATATAAGTCGCTGTGTTGTTTTGGGGCGTGCTCAATCAGCACCCCTTGAACTGTGGTCCAGCACTCACCAACAGCTCACTACTGACAGGAGCTGGTCGGACAGACTCCCGATTACATCACTGTGCAGCCAATCACAGCGAATAGAATCCCCTACTTCCAGCTTTCGGTGTTACAGCCCACTTAAAGGGCTGGCTCCCAGGGGTAGCAAGGGGAGAAAGAAAAAAAGCAAACACTACAATGCGTTGTGTGTTGTGCACCCACACCAGCATTTTACATGGGCAAACATTTGATGTTCCCAGATCACCCTTTCACAAAAATGGAAAAAGTTGAACTCACACCACCACCACTTCTACACTTAGCTGCAAGCATGACCACTGCCCACGCCAGCTAGGATAATGGTCCTGGCCCTTGAAAACCTGACTACATAGCCCCTGAGGTTGTATATAATGCTTCCACTGGTGGTCATTGGTCAGTACGGCCATGTGACCATGCTGACCAATGACAATCTCTTCTGAGCCACCGTCCTGGGGACAATTTTGGATTATTCCTTTTATTCACTTCTTGAGGTGTACAGATAAGCTGGGCACATGTAGGCTGGAAGATGGAATCCCCAAAAGTTTAATTGGCTGTAAATGAAAAATATGACGTGGTTGGTTTGGCTACATGTTGATGCACATAGGACATGGCTTACCATCTGATGTGGTTTGTTTGGCTACATGTTGCTGCACATAGGACATGGCTTCCCATTATACACTCACCTGTTTATGATAGCCTCTCTGTCTTCTAACCTGTTCCGTATTTTGTTGGTCAGATAGTCCAGAAAGAGAGCCCAGATATCGAGACATGAGAGGTAACCTTCATGGGTGGGCTGTGGAGACAAAGCAGAAATGATGAAGGTCTAGCTAAAGATTACGTCTCATGTTCAGACTTCATGACAGTCATGTACAGACTTTCACAAAATCGGTAATTGAAAACATTAAAAAAAAAAGAAGAAAAAAAAAAGAAGGAGGGATGACCAGAGCACTATGGATTATTTAGAGAGACGGCACAACAGTAGCTTCCCACCCTGAGATTCACATTTACTAAAGCAAAAAAATAAAACCCCTAAAACGTTTGAGAGCTGTATCCTATCCTAGCTTGAACTATTGAGCTCTGTAAGCAACAGAGGAGTGAAGGAGAGTCTGGAAAGAAAAAAAGTGTGAAAATGGAGCTGGACGGGATATTAAAGTACAAAATATTGATATCATATTAATCTGAAAACATCTATTTTAGTCCTGACCATGATATCATGGTGAGATTTTTTTTCCCTTTCTAAAAGTACAGTGTGCATTCCCTTTTACTACAAGAAGGCCTAAAGAATGGGTTAGATGAAATACCTGGTGAAAGGTGTATTTGAACAGCAATGACAGGAACTCCACCACCGGGAACTGAGCATTAGATTCTATCCTTCGTAGGTGGACGCTGACAAAAAGCCGCAGGAAATCTGTAAACTTTTCAACATAACTGTAAAATCAGATAGACAAGACAAAATGGGTCAGAACAAGTTGCATCCATTATACACAGAAAAACAAATCCTTAAAAAGGAGAACTATGAGGTGAGTGCTTTTCACTCACCTCATAGTTCTAGCCGACCTGTGACAATGAGAGACTGTCACAGGTCGGCTCAGTAGATCGGGAGGTGAGCGAACATATACCGGCGTGACAGGGGAGGGGCTGGACTCCCATACCCCCCCCCCCCCCCCTCCGCCAGCGCTGACTGGTGGAACAGACGGGGGAGGGTACCCGCTCCGGCGTCTCAGTATACCGCGACCTGTAGCTCGCGGTATACGGAGCTTAGGGTAACGGGAGGACGCTAGTTTGTGTCCTCCTGTTACCCTAAGGAGAACTATGGGGAAAAGCCCCGACCCCATAGTTCTCCTTTAACTACACTGAATGATCTTCTTTCAAAAGTTGCAAAAAAAAACCTTCATACTCAAATCTGATCGAGTTGTAACTTTATTCTGAGACATGCAATGTGAAATCACACGCAGCACTTGTCCTTCCCGGGAAGGGACCGACAGATCTGTACGGCCCCACTCTACCCTGTGTGAATGAGGCCTTACAGTGCATTCAGAAAGTATTCAGACCCCCTTCACTGTTTTCAATGTTATGTTGCAGCCCGATACTACAGTTGTTTAAATTATTTTTTGTCTCATGAACCTACACTCAGTACCCCATAATGATAAAGTGAAAACAGAATTTTAGAAATGTTTGCAAATGTATGAAAAAGGAAAAACTGAAATATCACATTGACATAAGTAATCACACCCCTTGCATCAACACTTGAAATTTAGCTCAGGTGCCTCCCATTTCTCTTGATGGTTGTTGAGATGTTTCTACACCTTGATTGGAGTCCACCTGGGGTGCATTATATTGAGTGGAGTCCACCTGGGGTACATTACATTGAGTGGAGTCCACCTGGGGTACATTACATTGAGTGGACATGATTGGGAAAGGCGCACACCTCTCTATAGGAGGCCTCACAGCTGACAATGTATATTGTATCAGAGCAACAGCCATGAGCTGAAAGGAATTGCCAGCAGAGCTCAAGAGACAGGATTATTGCATGGCACAGATCTGGGGAAGGCTACAAAAACATTTCTGCTGCACTGAAGGTTCCCAAGAGCACAGTGGCCTCCATAACCCTCAAACAGAAGAAGTTTGGCACAACCAAGATTCTTCCAAGAGCTGGTCGCTTGGCCAAACTTAGCAATCGAGGGAGAAGGGCCTTAGTAAGAGAGGTGACCAAGAACCCGACGGTCACTCTGACTGAGCTCCAGAGATCCTGTGTGGAGATGGAGCAAAGTTCCAGAAGGACAACCATCACTGCAGCCCTCCACGGCGGACGGAAGCCTCTCCTCAGGGCAAAACACAGCCTGCTTGGAGTTTGCAAAATAAAAAGCACCTGAGGGACTCTCAGGAACAAGATTCTCTGGTCTGATGAAACCAAGATTGAACTGTTTGGCCTCAATTCTAAACGTTATGTCTGGACGAAACCAGGCATCGCTCATCACCTGCCCAATACCATCCCACCAGTGAAGCATGGTGGTGCAGCATCATGCTGTAGGGGTGTTCCTCAGCAGCAGGGACTGGCAGACTGGTCAGGGTTGAGGGAAAGCTGAATGGAGCAAAGTACAGAGATATCCTCAATGAAAACCTGTTCCACAGCGCTCAGGACCTCGGACAGGGCAGAAGGTTCCCCTTCCAACATGACAACCATCCTAAGCCCACAGCAAAGACAACACAGGAGTGGCTTGGATTGGCCCAGCCAGAGTCTTGACTAGAACCATATTGAAACCTGAAAATTGCCGTGTTGTTTTGTATTCACAGCTGTAACACTTTTCTCATGTCACGTTACAATATAATAACATTCTGTTCTCTGCTTGTACTTGAAGTTCCTGGAAGCTTTTCTGTAATCAGTAAATTGAAGGCTGCGCTTCAATCCTCCAGATACTGTGAGCCACTTGTTTGGGTTTGTTAGATTTAATGTCTGCTGTTCTCTTTCTGTAACCACAAAACTAAAAACTGAACAATGCTTTTCATCTCCAATAAAAGTTTATCCTGAGAAAATAAATAACGGGGAGATTCAATGATACTCCCATGAGCAGAGCATGATGGGCAGGCGGCCTAACCATTTGCAAGTGAAAAATATTATAGACTTGTATTCAATATTTCCTGATAAAGTGCTGAGCATGAAAATGTGGATTCCCTTGTTTGCAAAGTTCCACTACATAATAATAGTGGACATCTTAAAGACACAGTAAAGAAACATTCCTATTTAAAGATTAAAGTATATTGAACCCTGGTGCATCAGTAGTCTACTCCAGGACTGACACATTTCACTTGGTATCGGTGCCAGCTCCTAGCTGGTCTCAGCGGCACATTGTAATGTGAAGAGTCTCACTCCTATTCAAATATCCAAAGCATATCAAACCAGATCCTGGTGCAAAAGTAGTCCACTTGGGCCTGACGGGTTTCGTTCAGCATCAGTGCCAGCTCCCACCTGGTGGATGATGGTAAGGAGGGCCCTGCCCGTGAGGGCTTACAATCTAAAGGATCAATATAAACACAGTAAAAGAGACACACTCCTATTCAATAATCAAAGTAGATGAAATGAGATCCTGGTGCACAACCAGTCCACCTGGGCCCGATGCAGTTCACTTGGTATCTGTGCCAGCTCCCAGCTGGTCTCCGCCACATATCAATATAACAAAATAAAGGAGAGACACACTCCCCATCAATAAACAAGGTATATTAAATCAGATCCTGGTACATAAGCAGGACCATGTGGGCTCTGATGCGTTTTGCATGGTATGGGCTGTATCGTATGATTCAGCTCCTACTGAGCCAAGCATGTTAGAGAGAGCCCAGGTGGACTGCTTATGTACCAGGATCTGAGTTAAGATACTTTGTTTATTGATGGGGAATGTGGCTCTTTTCTTTACGATCAATAAACAAAGTATCCTAACTCAGATCCTGGTACATAAGCAGTCCACTTGGGCTCTCTCTAACATGCTTCGCCCAGTAGGAGCTGAATCCTACGAAACAGCCCATACCATGCAAAACGCATCAGAGCCCGGATGGTCCTGCTTATGTACCAGGATCTGATTTAATATACTTTATGGTTAATGAATAGGAGTGCAACTTTTTTCTTTACTGTGCTGTATTGATATGCAGCTAGGACAAGCTGGGAGCTGGCACTGATACCGTATGAAACACGTCAGGGCCCAGGTGGACGACTTATACTCCAGGATCTGGTTTAATATATTTTAATTATTGAATAGGAGCGAGACTCTTTCCTTTACTGTGTTATATTGATGTGCGGCTGAGACAAGCTGGGAGCAGGGACCTGTGATTGGGTGGCCAAGGAGATCATTTCTCTGGAGCAGAGCCCCGAGCTTTGTTTTTGAATGTGATAAAGACACTTTAGTACCTACACAATGCTGGTCAGGATGGTGCAGCTTCCTGCGCACAGGTCTAATAGGAAACCTACACCAAGAGACACATGGAGGCTACACCAAGAGACACATGGAGGCTACCATTGCTGAGCTCAGAATATTAGCTGCCCGCTTGTCTCCGGTACTGTATACCAAATCAATGACTCAGAACAAGCATGAAGATTAGAAAGTCAGATTGAAGCTGGAACTCCTCTCTATACTTGTTCCAGCTGGGTCAACAACCAGGCAATGAGGGTCAGCAATGGCCGCAGCCCCATACTACCATTCTAGGGGGTCTTTTTACATCTCAGAGGGGTCCGTCCTGCCTCTTAATATGACAAAATTAGGTCCGACCAGAACCCTCATCTATACGGATGCCTCTTTCTCCCTCCCTTCTATGAACTTTCTCTATATTCATCTTTGCGGTGTCCTGTATTTTGAGATAAATCGTTTTGTCACTGTCAATGGGAAACAACAAGCTCCAAACACTTTGATGTGAGAAGTGTCAGAAATGCAGCCTGAGGGAGGCAATTACTGCAGGTCTGGGGGCTAGAGAAAAACAACTCTACTGCAATATGAGGCTACCAGATCCCCAGTGTCCAAAATATCTGTAAGGTCCGAATGTTAACCTTAAAAAAACCCCACACAGCCTTGTCTACTGAAAAACACTGATGTCCGAAATTGTTTCTGTAGGTTCTTATAGGAGCGTTGCTTCATTTCCCTGAGTATAACCCATTCATGCTCTTGCGCCATTTTCTAGGGCTGGGAAGACCGCCGATATGCAGACCAGTTTAATCTCCTACAACAGATGACCAAAATAATATGTCTGCAACCGCCCAACAATGAACCTGAGTGGGCCACTCAGGACAAATGTAATAGGTGACCATCTCCCCTTTCTCCACTGGTGTAGCAAATGGGGTTTACCCTGGCTTTTTTTTTTAGGGCTACTGCAGGGGGTAATGGGTGATGGGCGAGTAAAGGAAATGCAAGAGCTTCATTTATAAAACTTCCACCGGCGTATAGCCATCCAGATGCCATTTGCATGGCACTAGTGTTCCTAGATGTTGTGGACGAGCATTGGAAATTCCTATACTCCTCAGCACCATCTAGGGGAGCTAGTGCCATGCAAACGCCATCCACCCGACGCATTATAGATGGAGCCCCATGTGTCAGCAGAAGGCCGAATAACAAGCCCTGAATTAATACACTTATGTCAAAATTAAATTATTGTTAAGGCGAAAATTCCCAGTTCAGTGTTCCATTGTGCATTGGGTTAAGGCAGCCCACTCATTATGGGGGCAGCCAATATACCACAATGGCCAAAATGCACACGACTTTTTCTAACAAGGTAGCCCACCACATCGCACAGCATGTGCATTGTACTACATGTCAGTGCATTGTTGTCTGCTGTACAGTACTCGAAGGTGGCCTTCAAAATGAATGGTACCGCGACTGGCAAATAAACATTTTACCATTCATTATCACAATGCAAAAGTGTAAAAGTGCAAAAGTATTTCAAACGCTGTAATTCCCTGCATAGCAGCACCCCAGTTACAAGATGGAGGCTACATGAACAAGTGCTGACAAGGATCATGGTCAAAAGGAAGAGAACAGAGGGATCATCTCATCATTGTGATGCTGCTCCTTAAAGTGACATTAAAGGCTGCTTCCCCCACCCAATGGTGCTTTAATAACTTACCTTATGTAATGCCTCTTGATGCAAACATCTTCCTTACACTCGTTTCCAACAGTCTCTCCAGCGCTGGTGCTGCTCTCTGATCCAGTGCAGACTCCCATGTCTTCTGTGTCCCACGGAGTATGTCCTGTGTGTACGCTCCCGGCTACGCGCATTAACTTACACTGTGTCTCTCCTCCTCTCCCAGCCAGTGATATCAACTGCGCATGCGCCCACACACACTTCCTCCTGCACCGCCATTCTTGAAGCTGGCTTCTACAGACAGGCGCAAGTGGCGCAGACACAGGTAAGTTATTACCTATTTGCCAACTTTTTTCTTTTTTTAAATGTTTCTGCATTTATCTACGGCTTGCTAGAAGTAAATGTAGGTAGAAAGAAAAAAAATACTAATACTATTATAATTTTTGCAACCACATGCTGGGGGCAGAGAGCAACTAAACAATATCATCACTTTATAGCAGCAGAGAAAAGTGAAGTAACTAGGCTGGTTGTGCTGCCTTGCATGGCTATGTAGATCTCAGGACTGGATAGACAGAAATAGAAATCTTTGGCAGATAAAACGGTTTTCTAGTTGTTTTTCCTGGAACACAACTTTAAGATCATTGGGAGTCCATGGGAAGCAGTCTGTGTCTGATCCCCACCCTCACCTTGGTCACTTGAAACGCGATGAAGTGGAAGAAGGAGTCACAAATGCCTTTAAGAATGCAAAGAACTAAGTGGTAAATGGCAGAGTAGTTCCTGAAAGTGTCCTTCCTTCTGGAGGGGGGCTACTTTTGTTCCCCATGGTCCCTGTGCGTCTTGTAAAGTAGTCACCCCTCCAAGCTCACTCCCATGATGGACTACAATCTCGCGCTTTAGTTTACGGATTTGTATTGAGATTGTAGTTCACAGGAGTGAGCTTGGAGCGGTGACGGCTTTACAAAACACACAGGGACCGTGGGAAACAAAAGTAGCCCCCCTCCAGAAGGAAGGACAGTGTCAGCACCAATTCAGAGATGATTTGACAATCTACAGCCTAATGATATACAAATAAGACACATTTTTGTTAATAGTTGAGGTACTTCAATATATTTTTAAGATTTAAAAAGGAGAAGTATGAGATGAGTGATTTCCACTCACCTCATAGTTCTAGCCGACCTGTGACAATGAGACTGTCACAGGTTGGCTCAGTAGATCGGGAAATGAGCGAACACATACCAAGTTCGCTCACCTCTCGATCCTGTCACGGCTCTCTGCCGTGACAGGGGAGGGGCTGGATTCCCCTCTCCCCACTCCGTCCGCCAGCGCTGACTGGCAGAACGGACAGGGGAGGGGGCGGGTACAGCTGGCTCTGCCTCTAGATAGGCAGAGCCAGCTGTCACTCACGCAGCTGGGCGGATCTTGACATACATGTCGGGATCCGCTCCGGCGTCTCAGTATACCACGAGCTGTAGCTCGCGGTATACTGAGCTTAGGGTAACGGGAGGACGCTAGTTTGTGTCCTCACGTTACACTAAGGAGAACTATGGGGAAAAACACTGACCCCATAGTTCTCCTTTAACGCCTGAGTTTAGTGTCACGTTAAAGCTGTGCAAGAGCCGTCTGAATAGGGACGATTCATGGTCAATATTCATCAATCCTGAGCAGTTAAAAAATGAAAGATGATTTCTGATGAACTGTGGCTCTTTGCTTGTTGCTCTCTGAATCAAAAGGGATTCTAAGGGGTCAATTTCCAAAACCTGGAGCCAAGGCGCTTTGATTATACTGCCCTGGAAGTTTTGTTTCTGGGTGCAAGTTTTCATGGGAACAAGATAGGAGCTTCCATGCAGATTTTGGTTGGGGGTTGGTCTATAGAGAAAGGAGAGTATGCACGCAGGGGATTAAAGTGAACCTGTCCTTCACCTATCTAGTCACCACCGGGAGGGACGACAAATACTTCAGGGTATAGTGGATGGTGTGACGGGAATGTGGCAATGCCTTTTTGCACAGGAAACTTTGCACTCAAAAATATCCAGCACCCATCTCCAGTGCTGAAAGCTCAAGTATAAGCATTGTGCATACAGTATGGTTTTTTTTTTTATGCAATACCATAGAAGCAGGAAGGGCTTCAGTTTCTACCACATGCCTGCATTGGGAAGCATTACTTTTCCAATACATCAGGTAACCCTGTGAACTGTATAACCCATCATCATTTTGTGTTCCGATTGGTAGTCCTCTCATGTATACATCTGCAAACCTGCTGCTTACCTTTCGTCCAGCTCCTCCAGACGGTTGCGCACACTGTGAGCGTTTGTCTCCCGTGTAATCCTCTGCAGGAGATAAAAGGTCTGCTGGCACACCCGTAACAGGTATTCCTGAAACTCCAGGGGAACACAGTTCTTGCACATGAGTTCATTAATACAAGACATCGCCAACACCCCCAGCCGGTCACGGTCAGTCTGTGAGCTGGGCAGCGTCAAGGGAATCGGAGGGCTGCTGCTCCCCCCATTCATAGTGGCAGAAGAGTTGCTGGAAACGGAAGGAGTCTTTCGGGAGCGGGTATCGCAACCCAGGCGGGCAAAGTGAAAGATGGTGGTGAGGAGTGAAGGGGTGATGCTGGCGGAAAGGGGGATCCAGCTGAAGAGGTGAGAGAGGCACTCCAGGGCCAGGGCACATATACGCTCGCTGTCTGCCTCCAGGCTCGGCGGGGGTTGGCTCAGTTGCTTAGCCAAGGTAGGCGTGTGTACGAGGTTACTGAGGAGGTCATCTACGAGAAAAAAAAACAAGGACCCAGATTGAGGAACAGAAAACTAAGAACCACAACATAGTATGTTAAACAGCAGCTATACACTGAACCTTGGATCCCCCCTTCCCCTTTCTAAGCCAAAAGTGCTTCTTTAAGGAGATTCAACTCTGCCTCCAGAAACATTTTGGCCTGTGCTTGAACCTCAAAGTTGCCTACACATCTGCCTCACACACTCTAAGTGAATGAATTTCAACATTGGCTTTAGGCTACATTCACACTTGCGCTATTGTGTTTAGCTTTTCTAAATGCAGAAGGTCATGCGCTTCCATGGTGATGGGGGCTGGCCCGTCTTCAAAATTTGAAGGCATCACTAACAAACCAAGAATAATTTTTCTTGCCATAAGAACCTCTGGCAGTGAGGGTAGCTCTACATGATCTCATGGTAGCACTTGATGGCCTCACACTTGCCATAACATCTTCTGGCAGTGAGGGTAGCACTACATGGCCTCACACTTGCCATGAGAAGAACTTCTGGCAGTAAGGGTAGCACTACATGGCATTGTGGTATCACTACATGGCCTCACACTTGCCATGAGAAGAATTTCTGGCAGTGAGGGCAGCTCTACATGGCCTCATGTTCACCTGAGCATCATGCTCAGCCAACTAGACAAATGATGGGAGCACATATGGCTTACTATATTATGGCTTCTACACACTACAGAACTATGATGACAGCAGCATGAGGGAGCCACAATATACACATCACATTATTTTTTTACAGTTCACTATTCCATTATGCAGCAGCATATGCTAAAAGGTCAACTATATAATTCTTGGTTCACCGTTTTGCAGAAGAGATCCTTCAGGATATTTTATATCTTCACCCCACTCTTTAGTGCTAAATTGTGAAAAAGACATGGACAGAATAACCAGCAATACCACAGCAAATGCCTCCTCTCTTAGGTTCCAAGTCGATGGTCTTCGGGCTGTGTCGATGACATCAGTTTGAGATGCTTCTGAGATCATCCAGAATTCAATGACAGGAACATTTGTTCTGCAGTTACCATCCTTCTGCCGTGCTTTAAGCGAGTCCTATAGACTATAGTCCTATATACAAGAATGCATCAACTGCTTGACGCAACAAAAGCCTCTCAGCACAGGCCGCTACCATCATGAAGAAGAAATGTGCAAGCCAGAATCACCACTCTAAGTGCCTTTTTGCATTTATGCTCTTGCAGGTACCAATCTGGTCTGACACTCTCTGGTGCTGCAAGGAAGGCTCTAACCCAAGAGTAGGCAACTTCAGCACTCCAGCGGTGTTGAAACTACTGGGAGTCATGCATTGTCTCATGCGACTTGTTTCAGCACAACTAACATGCCAAGGTTGCCTACCCCTAGTCTAACATCCAGTGGCATCTCACTGCATGGGCAGGGCTAAAGTGCTTCCCGCTACAAGTTCTCCTTTAATGTCAATCGACAGAGGAGAGAAATGCAACACTTCAGCGGTGTTCCAGATCATGAAATATGCACAGAGCCGCTGCACTTTAGCACTTCTCCTATAGTACTTGCTTCTGCTAAAAGGGGACCCTGGTATTAGACAGCCGATAATGTCACATTAACATGACAGCTGGGGGCGCAATTTGGGCTGGAGGGGGCCAAGAGTCTGACGTGCCTTGTGTATTAAGAGTCAACTCCCAGAGGGATCAGGAAGTTGGCAAACACTGTGCAAGATGGGAGATATCCCCAGGATCACCGAGAGCAGGGAAGCAAATCAAACCCTGCCTCATTACACAAACTAAATGAGAAATAGCAAACGGAGGAGCAAAAAAGGGGTTTCTGGGGCTCTCACTTTAAAATGTAAAAACACAGGTCCAAAAAAGAAATGTGCGCCCTTCAACCGCCCTCATTAGAATTATAGAGCTCTCAGCATTTCGAGCCTTGTCACTGACCATCCTTGACTATAATGCCAGTCCTTTAAAGCTGCATGGAGTCCCTGTGCATTTCATTATCACCCACCATCCCAAGGACACTTCCAGCAAGGCGCGAGTCATTAGCGCACAGCGGATATTGCCCACAGCGGTCGCTGACCCATCTAACCCAGCCACAGCTCTCCCAGGCTTTCACATGCAGAAAGAACATTAAGCCTGTGTAGTGTTTTGGTTTCCCAATTTTCCATTCCAAGTGAAGATGGATTTTGGGCAGCTTTAAACGATAGATCTAAAAATGGACAGGACGCAAGGGCAGACTTAAGAAAAGTTGGCAGGTGCTCAAGTCCCTATAAAATAATGGCACAAATGCAAAATATAATATACGCTTAAAAGGCCTTGCTTTTTTTACTAGGTGTTCTCTGTATGTGTATTGAAAGGGGAGGACGGCAACCCTGAGCAAATCCATGCATTAAAAATGCATGCATGCATGCATGCATGTGCACTATTAAAAGGGAATGTTTATTCTCAGCATGCTGCAGATAAGGACCCTTGCTCTCTGTGTGGAAACAGTAGTCTCTCTCCTGAGGTCTAACATGCCTCCCCGCTGAGTTAGAACTAGCTCTCCAACCAGCAGGGAGCATGCGATTTACAGATTGCAGAGCTATACATCTGGTTCAGTAGAGGGTGTGTTGGACCTCCACAGAGCCACATCTGCTTCCCCACAAAGAGCAAGATTTCTTATCTGCAGCATGCTGGCAATGGACAGGCTTTCTACTACTGGAATGTGTTTAGACAATTTAAACAGAAAGTTCAGTTGTGCTTTAAAATTCTCCTATAGAAAAGATCCCATTGTTCTCACCTATGCATTTCTTTCCTAGATTACCTGCTGTTTCTAGAAAGCACATCCTTCAAAAGGAACACATGGTAGGGCATAGCAAATGTACATTAGAGGGACAGTAGAGTACATTTTCAGCGTGCACATATTTTAAGTTATTTCAGCATTGGCCTAAAGTTATTTCTCAAACTTTGGTCAAGTTTCCTCTTTTTTATCTTATTAAACTGTAAGGCTAGGTTCACACTTTTGCAGTCTGTTAGCACAAAGCGTGTTGGCATGTTACTTCACACGTTAACATGCATTGTTAGGGCAGCCTACAGAATTGAATACGCACCCTAGTGCACTAAAATGCACCAAAAAAATAAAAAAGGTGCATGTCTTTTTTTTTATTTTTTTTTTATGAAAGGCAGCACACCACCACACATGGTGCACCATGCATTGTGGTGCGAGAAAACACTCACATGCACTAGCAAGGTGTGTTGGAGCGCCATTAGGAATGAATAGCATTGCAGCAGCACATGCTTTGGCATGTTCCTACAGAGCACCCGTGTCAACCCAGCTCAAGACTTTGAACACCTTTAACCTTGACTCCCTTTAAAGGTATTTAGCGAATTGGCATTTAAGAGATGTACACAAGCATGCAGCTTTTGCTCCATGTCAGGCTAGATTGGAATCATGATGCTTAAAACGCATCATTACTTTACAGTGTAATCTGTGCAATGCCGTCATTGTGTGTAGACACAAGATATTGCAGATAGAACTTCCTATAAAGAGAATCTTACAGATTCCACAGGTGAGGGTAGCAATGCACCCTGCTCTCCATTCACAAACTCATCAAGCAGCCAGTCAAAGTTTGTTTCTTTGCAGATTTCTTTCAAATGAACTGCACAAAGTATAAAAAGCATATAAACTGGCCAACAGCTTTTGTTGTTCTAGTGCATTCTGTAATATATATATATATATATTTATTTTTATTCAATAATGAAGAGTCTGAATGACAAGTTTTTCTGTTCCCCGCCCCCCTTTGCACTGACACTGAAAAGATCAGGCCTAAATTACACAAGGAACCACAGACGCTTTAGTGAACAGGAAGGAAATAAGCAACACACACAGAGACACTAATGATCTCATGGGGAAATGTCACACGTGCCGGAAGACACAATGGAGGAAAGTGTAGTAAACTTTAAGCGAATGTAAAGAAGCATTTAAAATGAAGGACATGGCACACAAGGAAACAAGACAGGGATTGTATCTAACTGCCACCAAAAACTGTTAAACACACGACTGAAATACCTATACAGGAGTTATTTTACTGATTAAGATTTGTAGCATCATAAAAAAGATCAAACTTCTGTTGTGCTCTATAGATGTAAAGCAGGAAGAGGGTGACGACACTGGAGTCATTGCACCAACTCCTACTTGGTTTTTGTATCAGTAGTCAATATTGCCACACTGGTGACACTGTGTCTGAATGAAAAGTTTTTCTGTCCACACTGGTGACACCTATCCTAAAGTTTCTTTCTGCTGTAGGCTCAGTGAAAGTGAATGGTTAGACAAAAATAGTTTTTTTTTAGTGGAGGTTAAAACCTGTCAGTTAATTTCCTGCTGTCTATACTCAGTTGGAGAGACTAACCTTCACTTCCTGTCCTGGGGATGCAACAGGAAAAGACATCAAATTGCTATGAAGTGAAGGGACAGTTATCACCAGAACAGGTATCCCAATTGAAAGATATTCCCTCACCTCTTGTTCTGGTGACTAACATTTTCTATTTCCCCCAGCACTTTCCGTCACAGCGGCAGTGGTCCCCAGGACAAATAGAGAGGATTAATCCACTAAGTGGGGACATAGCAATACAAATCTGAAAGGGTTGTGAATACTTCCATAAATCAATCCAAAAATAGAAAAAATATATATTTTTTTACATACATACCTTAAAAGCTACAACTGACTCCCATAGTGCATTAACTGAACTGGACAAAAACATCACAGCTTTTGGAATACAGGTCAATATGAAATACGGAAGGCACTTTGATAGATTTTCTTATGCTTACTGTTGCCCTGTTCTATTTTTAAAAAGGGAATATCATTAAAGAAACGTGTGGTTTCCCACGTAGGGCAAAACAACAAGTTCACTTAACATCTTCCCTCAAAAGTAGCAGTAACTCATCTTTTCTTTTCTCCCCGACTGTCCGGCTACCGGGAGCAAAAAGAGGAGAACATGGTAGTAAGTGTGTGCATCTGGGGAGGTAGGGGGACACTTACGTGAGCCTGATGTATTCACTTTAAGCTTAATACCCGTCTTGTAGAATATGCCTTCCCGTAACTTATTAGCATATTAGTTCCATAACTATTACTTTAAAACCGCTTCACTGCTAATGCTTCTCCACTGCCCAGGAATGTGCATGCAGATTGGGAAGCCAATCTGTTACAAACAACTTTCTGGTCATTGCATGAAGAACAAGCAAAAGGAAAACCAAGAGGAGTTAAAATTTTACAACCATATTTACCGGCATCTGATGCAGTAGGTGAAGGTGGAGGTGTGGCTGTAGTAACACTGTGCTTATTCCAAATACTCTCCAGCACGCCTGTAAAGTGAAACGCAGGCATGAATAGGACAATAAAAATTAACAGTTTGAGAACTAAAGTAGTCGTTACATAAGAAAAAAAAAATTATTGAACGTAGACAGTCCTACAGAGCTTGTATTTGGAGACATTACATGAAAGGAAACCACCGTCTGTCCGAGTTAACAAGTTAAAGTACAGTACTGCTGAAGTAAACCCATCTCTTCTTTAAAACTAGATCAACAAACTTAACCAGAGTTATGTGCAGGCACCTCTAGGTTCCAGCTTTTGTCGTTACCAGTGATCCATAAGCCGCAAACCTGTAGCGCTCGATATGCAAAAGCAAATGGCAACTTCCAGCTATAATGTTAGAGTCTAGCAACTGTCCCTCCCTCTCCATGCCTCCCTGAATGATATGCGCTCAGACAGTCTGCCCTATATAGAGAAGTGTACACACCAAAGGGACCTGTCATATCTCCCTCCTTCCCCAAGCATCCATCAGTTCTATGCACTAGGATTCCCACCATGAGAACTGAGCACTGCAAAGGACCATGCTACATCTCCTCCCTCAATAATATGTGCAGATTCTCCATCCTATACAAAGCTTTGTATGCCAAAGAGAAGCATGTCATATCAACCTACCTCTCCATGCATCCCTCAAAACTATGCACCATCCAATACAAAGAGCTGAGTACTACGAAGGACCATGCTACATCTCTCTCCCTCTATGGTATATGCTGATTATCCACCCCATACAGAGAATTGTGCGCCACAGAGAAGCATGTCATATCTCCCTCAATGATATGCACTATGACTGTCTGTCCTATACAGAGAATTGTGCACACCACAGATACATGCCATATCTCCCTCCTTCTCCAGACACCCCTCAATGCCTTTTTACTAAGCATTTGTAGCCTATATATAAAATTGGGACATACCAGAGCTCCCACTGATTCCAGACATCCCTCAATGCTATTTACTATTTAAACATGGACTCCAAAAGGGGCATACCATATCTCCCTCCTTCCCCAGGTATCCTTTAATGTTATGTGCTATGTCTTTCTGGCCTGTGCATAGAAGTGTGCACCGCAAAGAGAGACACGCCACCACTTCCTTTTTCATGTATCCCTTAATGCTATGTGCTAAGTCTCTGGGTCCTATAGCAAGAAGCATGCACTGTAGAAGGGCATATCAGCACACACTCCTCCTTTCAGGAATCCTTCAATACTATGTGCAATAGCTCCATGTCCAGTACAGACAAGTGATGAGCATGGAAGAGCGTCCTCCTTCCTGCATCCCTCAATGCTATGCATTAGAACTCCCTACGCTATATGGACAAGCATGCACTGCAGAGGGATATGCCAATGCGCCATTTCACTGTGGTAAGTGCAACTACACTCCGTCCTATACAGACACAGAGAGGCAGAGCAGGAAGTCAGAATTTGCATTACCTGTTAGCAGCCCCAGCACTGTTGGCACTTGCTCCAGCAGCAGTTTGCGAAGTTCCTCTTTCCTGGCCACACTAAGGTCCTCCCGAGGACAAGCCAACTCCTCAGATGCAGTCTTCAACATTATGAGTCCCAGCGGCGTGGTGCGGGGGCTCTGGATTAGCTAGGTTAGGGGAGAGAGCAATGGTGTCATTACCTGTACAGCACCTGTGTGATATGCGAGTCTTATAAAGGAAAACCGTACAATAAGAAATGTAGGGCCTACATTTGGTGAACCCTGCCTGGTTTTCGCAGAACAATGGACTTAGACTGAACAAGCCAATTAGAAAAAAGTCATAAAGAAGTCTAAATTCCTCAAATGACTGAAGGAATTTAAAATCAATGAAGCCACTGAACCAACATTATTCCCAGGTATCTAGCATTGTCAGGATGGGATAGTGATGGCAGCCCACATTTTGTTATTTTCCACAGGTTTAGATTTATCTATATAGCAGTCTTGTTAAGAAGCTTGTAGCGATTTTCTCACCTGTAAGATATTGGTGAAGAAGTCATGGTAGAACATTGGCCAGTCTTGTCTACCCATGTCCACGATGACCTTGCACAGCTTGTTGCAGATAAAGCCTGGGAGATTCTTGTGCTGGGCCAGTAGAAGTTTGGGCAAGGAGCTACGGATCTCCATCTTCTCCTGCGAGGGGACACCCAGCCACATCTTGTTGATCAAGTTCTGTACAGGGGGAAAAAAAAAAAAAAAAGTTAGTGAGCCTTTCCATTCCCCAATAATGTTATCTTCATAATCTCCTTCATAACCTAAAATGCACTTATTTCCACCAAAAACAATGCATCCTTGGCCGAAAAAACTGTGATTTCATGGCTTTGCAAATGTATGATTTTTGTCTAATGTCAACAGCTAAGCCCACATTATCAGATGCAGACAGAAGTGACACGTCTGTCACAGGAAGAACAGAGGTGTCTAATGTGTGAGCCTGACTTTACCATTTCTGAGCAGCAAGAGAGCCAATATGGGGACAATTAATGGGGGAGTAACAGGGTCTCCGAGTACAGATTGGAGTATCGTTTACCAATTATGAACTAGCTAGTTGATTAGAATCTCATATTTGGCAGCGGTTTCTTTAAGCACTGCCTAGGTTTAGTCAGGGCCTGTGTCAACGGGCTTTGAGCTTGTGTCGACGGCTTCACATGGAGATGCTTCCGAGACCATTCAGAATGCACTGACAGGAGCATTTGTCCTGCAGTTGACCTCCTTCTAAAATTAAATTGAGCTGCTTCAAGTGGGTTTTAACATCCCCATAGACCGATTTTGCTTCAAAACAGGTTTTTGCATACGCTTAACTCGCCCTACAATCGCCATTCCTCAGTTTTGTAGCAAAGCATCACCAAGAGCATGATCAGAAACACAGAGGGGGGTAGAACCTGTGGCGCTATGTGGACGCCAAGAAAAGGATTTTATAGCGAGTACAGAAATCCTATTTTCACTTTCTTGTCCATTGACGGACAGAGCAAGTCATTCACCTTGGAGACATCCAACTGACGGGTGGGCAACACAGCAAAAAATGCTAACAGGCCCAAGAGAACTGGGGACACCCTGCAGCTGAAAATGACCTTACGTCCAAAGATGGCACCAGGAGAGGCCACAACATCTACCTTGTAGAACATATAACCAAAAGACCAGGAGGCAACACTGCAAATCTGGGAAACAGCTTCTTGATGCTGAAAGATATAAAAGGTAGCTCCAACGTTGGTCAAAGGTCTTTGAGTGCGCTGGGTATAAGTATTGTTTTACTGATATCGTTCAATACTTTTTATACCTGGCACATTCCAAGAACCTTTTTCTTCACTCAATTTTATCACTTGATTCAATTTTGTAACTCCGAGATCACAAGGCTACATTTTCATTTTAAATTACCTGGGCATCTAATAATATTGTCTGGCCCAGACTTCTTTTGATCCTTTTTAGGTAACCTCTATGACTATCAAACGGTTACATGTTGTGCATGTATAAAAAAATATGTTTAGATCTCATTTTGGTAGTTACTATAGTTTAACTACTTTCATCCTATAGAATTAAAATTTTCCTAATTTGTGAATATTTTAAATAGTGCTGTAGATCAAACATTGATTATATTCACAGTTTAATAAATGAATAGCCCTAAAAAAGTTATTACAGGCAGTCCCCGGGTTACGAACAAGGAAGGCTCTATAGATTTGTTCTTAAGTTGAATTTGTATGTAAGTTGGATCAGGTACATTTTTTAAGTGTAACTCCAGCCCAAAAAATGTTTTTTCCTTTTGGATAGCATAGGGAAGGCTTTACCCCCTGTAATGTTTGTTTTGCTGTGTGTGCCCCTGTTCAGTTTTCACCTCACTTTCTGTCCCTGTGGATTTTGAAAATTTTGGTTTGTCGTGGAAACAAGGATTGGTGATCAAGCTTCGGTGGAGACATCTTTTTCCCCCATGATAACTCTTACAGGAGTGAATTTCCCTTCCTAAGGGTAGATTGCCTCTCACTTCCTGTTGTCTCAAGGACAGGAAGTGAGATTAAATCTTTCTAATGAGGATACAGACTGCAGTAAAAACCTCACAGTGACCCGGACGAAGAGGCGGGCACCCCTCGTCTGCATGTCTAACAAGAGCAAACTTCCTGTAATGTACATAGAGTACTACGAACCTGACCCTAAAAGGCGGGCACACTCCTCGTCTGCATGAGTGCGGTAGCATTACAACTACTGGAACGCTGCGTTGGCTGCAGCTTGGGACCCCCTGCTGTACAGTAAAGCCTCTATTTGTAAGTAGGGGTCGTATGCAACTCGGGGACTGCCTGTACAGCCCATGAACCCATATCGTGAAACTTGTTGGCTTTTCCTTGCCAATTGTAAATGGAGTGGCACTTCCATTACTTATCCTATATGTTTTCCATTCCTAAGGAACTTCTACAGAAGGCCTAGCAAAAAAAAAAAAAGTGGTGCAAGCGACCCCAATACAAAAACGTTTTCGCTTTTACATACACATCAAGTAATCCAATGTTCCTCATCACTTGAAGAATCATAGAGGTTAGAGGGAAGTCAAAATGTGCAGATAGGATTGGACTACGGTCAAACGCCCTGACTAACCTCAGCCGCCAGTGTCTGCTGGCACCCCATGGATATTAGACTGCTGCTTGCCAATCTGGTCAAGATGCCAGATGAATGACTGTCAACGTCTATGGACTCCTTAAGAGTAAGAGTCTTCCTTAAAAACCAAGAACCGACAATCTCAGGGGAAGATTTACTGCAGCAAATATTAATGTCTGGGTCATGTTGTTCTGGTGTTCTGAATTTTTGCTTTAACATTTGTGAAGTTCACGCATGCAGTGAGATGGGGAGCCAAGCACCGCTCGCTTCTTCTGCACGGGACCGATAACAGATGTCCGTGCTGGTCAAGTTACACACTTCACCTGACATGAACCTCTATCGGGAGGCCTGTGAGTGGAGCTTGCTGTTGAACTGAGTTGCTGTTTTAAAAGTTAATGGAAGCCAAACAAAAATCAGCACATGGCATGTTCCGGGCACTGGGATGTGTTAAGCCTTCCATTCAACAAATATGAACTGAAACAATCATACACAAGTCTACATGTAGAGGAACACGACAAGCGTCCTATGAATGACTTATGGGCACCATACTGCAGTGTGAAAGCGATCGAACGGCAATAACTAAAAACAGATCATTTATTTTTTTATGCGAATTTCATTTTAACAGGCTTGCTTTGCCACATTTTCATGATTAAGATTTGTAAGCTCAAAATATTAGCACCATGTTTATATTAGTCGGTGCAATTAGCATCCTTCCTAAACAATTCTCACATAATTCATTCCCACAGCTACCTCTTGTATCATTTCCCCCTCCTCTTTTAGATTGTAAGCCCTCATGGGCAGGCCCTCCTTACCATCTTGTCTTGAATTGTATTGTAACTGTAATGTCTTCCTTATATTGTAAAGCACTGCGCAAACTGTTGGCGCTATATAAATACTATGTAGTAATAATAATAATAATAATAATAATAAAAAGAAAATCAATGAGATAAGTCACCGTGTATGAATTATAGTCAGGCTGAGCTTACCCATGGCCTTGCAATGAGATAAAAGACACAGTAAAGGGCATTCACAGGACTGTACTACTAAGCAGATAGCTCAGCATGAACATGCAAAGCTGAAAGTCTCTCCCCCCACCATGATATACCTAAAGACCCCCCAAAATTAGGTCATTTGGCATTATGGAGAGCCAGGGGAGTGTAACACTAACAGTTCTAGCTTTGCAATGGCTTTAACAGCTGGACAAAACTAGGAATTGTGGCTTTGGATCCACATGGAAACCCTGGCACCTTTTAAGAGCCTCGCAGAGGACTCTCAGCTGGACATGGATCCTCCTAACTCAAGGGTTGCTTGCGCCCCCTGAACCCTTGAGGAGCCTGTGGTCTGAGGGTGCGATCCAGGTATGCAAATTGCCAGTTGCCATTGGAGGACCTGCGTAATAGTCTCCTTCTGCCGTTTCTATCTCCCCTTCATTCCTTTGTTCTGCTTCCCAACTGTACTCCCTTCTATCCATCCCCCTTCTCTCCTGGGGTGAAAGTAGGGTCGCCTGGTTTCGACCTTGACTTTAATCAATGCCCGGATTCGCTCATGGATGGAATCCATGGGTGTGGCGGACGGGATGTGTACTAATTTTTCTCATTGGTGCTGCCCTTTGCCGGTAGCACTTGAGAATAGATTGTCTTACATTACAACATATGACACATTGCGGTAAGGGATCTGTACCTTGCCTCCCTAATATAGGGAAGCTTTATACGGATAATTTCTCTGTTCATGAGCCCTGAGCGGCCTGTAACAGTTGGGTTCGAAAATTAATGGTTCTGCGTTATGGATGCGGTTTTTGACCAAATGTTTTATAGCTTGAGGCCCGGATAGCTACGGAAATGTGAGTAACCTGACCATATATGGGGACCTTGTTCACACCGAAAGCGTGTGCGTTCCAGAGCGGTAGCTGCTGGAACGCACCGCGATCGCTGAGAAACTTCTCCCTACGATCTGGGGCGGGAGGGGGCGTGGTGGTGCATTGAATTTAATGGCACAGCTTCCACGCCCCCCCAGCCCGCAGTAAGGCGAGGAAGCGGTGCCATTGAATTTAATGCACCGCCACCCCCCCTCCCGCCCCAGAAAGCGGGGGGAAGTTTCTTAGCGATCTCGGAGCGTTCCAGCAGCTACCGTTCTGGAACGCACGCACTTTCCGTGTGAACAAGCCCTTACTCTGAATGTATATCCATTACATGTCCATAGTCTGTATTTCATTGCAACAATGTTCTGAATTATTTTCAATGCTTTAATAAAATAATACAAACATTTAAGAAAAAACAAAAAAACTAGGAAATGTGTTGGAGGAACTTCACCACTCGATTCGCCGAGAGACATAGGACGCCCACATGCCATTCTACTTGACAGTAACGGTGCAAAATTAAACTTCAAGTTTTGGTAGAAGTAAAGTACAACTAAAAGGTTTCTGGGTTAAAAATATCCCATCGGTGACATACTACCGGTATTAGGATTTCTAATTGGCTTTGTCACTTGACCAGCGTTCTGTAGGAGACAGACCACACTAGATGCACGAGGAGGAGTTATTCGGAGCTTCTATGGTATTTCCCTGTGACAAGCAAGCTGTTGCTGCCTAAATTAAAGCTACAATGACAGATTGCAGACAGGGCTAGGTCTGGCCAACTGCTAATTGACAAGCCATGGGATTGTTAATGAAGAGCAACTGCGCTTATAGTCATGCCCCCCATTACCTCACCTTTTCCTGTTGATATCAAAGAGGGAACACCAAACTCAACACAAGGGTAACAATGCAATCCTGGATTGAATAAGTGGCCTTACAGCATTGTATTCCTACTAAAGGAAGTGAAGGAGCAACACATTTGGATGAATTTCTAGGTGCTTTTTGCACATTGATGAACTAAAAGCAACTTAGAAGGCCTGCGTACATACGAATTTGGCCATCATCCTAGTTTAATATTCCGAGTTCTTACCTCAAAGACGCTGAGGCTGTACATCAGCACATAGTCATTGTGTGAGCTGGACAGGAAGTAGAAGCAGAACCTCCAGGCTCCAAGCTGCTGAGCAAAATTATTCAGCAGAGCCTCTGTAAAGGAGACAAATTCATACGTCAACAAAACGACTTTACTGCATTCTCTGAAACACAAGGTTGTAAACTATTTAATTTTCCTGGTTTTTTTGACATCAACAAGCCCTATACAAAGCAAGGACATTTCTGATATCAGGTCAGTGGTAAGATGTTTTGAACCACCAAAGTGATAAACTGCAGTGTAGCTAAAGTAAAACCTCCAGCCTGACTCAGCCTGCTCTACACCCTGCCCTCGGGCTATGTCCACATTACAAAGACTAAATGGGAATTGAGACATCACTATGCACAGGAGACGCATAGAGCACCATGTGCAAGGACACTCAAACCCCAATACATGGCCACAAGCAAATACACTCAAGAATTCATGCCATGTGCGTGAATCACATGAGGGTCTCAGGATGCCCATACACATCTAATAACAAACAGCTAACCAACCTGAGTACTGCCTTCAACAATCAGGACCTGTTGGGTTACCAGAAGCGAGAGACCAGTAATTCTGATGCTCTAAAGTTTTTGCACCATACTCGATCATCTCCTTACTTTAGGCAAAGGGTAGGCAAACTACGGCCATTTAGCTGTGACGCAACTACAAATATCACCACGCATCTGCCCCTGGAGGTCATGCCTGTGGCTGCTAAGAGTCTTGCAATGCCTACTGGGATTTGTAGCTGCACCACATCTGGAGGGCCTACCCCTGCTTTAGACTACAGTCTTGGGGTAACCTTTTTATCCCAGAGTTCTCCTTAGGGTCACAGGAGGACATATACTAATTCTCCCGTGACCCAAAGCTCAGTATATAGCAAGCTATATACTGAGAGCGCTGCAGCCGGGACGGATGTTGACAATACTCTTGAGATCCACACAGCTGACTGATTGACAGTGGGCTCTGCCTATCTAGAGGCAGCTGTGCCCGCCCTCTCCCATTCCTCCAGTCAGAGCTGGAGGAATGGGAGAGAGGAGGGGGAATTCCTGCGGGGAGTGATGACTGACAGTCACCGCTCTCTGCAGGGAGATGATCAGGAAGTGAGCAAGCAGCGGTATGTGTTCACTCACTTCCCGATCTATAGAGTCGACCTGTGACAGGTCGGATCTAAGTATGAGGATGAGAGTAAATCACTCACCTCATAGTTCTCCTTTAAAACAGAACTCCAGGCAGAATTTTGCTTAACCCTTGCAGTAGGGCCACCCCCTCATTGCAAGGGTTAATTGCTCATTTTTTTGTATAGGTGCTACAAAGAAAAAAAAAAAAGTTATACTCAGCGGATCCTCGCAGCCAGCTTGCTCTTAGACCGTCCCTTCTGCCTCTCTCCCCCTCCTCTGCAGCAGTCTAAGGCCACCGTCTAAGGTCCCATAGACGATCATATTCTACACACTGTGTATAGACTTGGGGACGCTGCGGAACCTTCCAATGCTGCGGTGTAGGAGAAGACAGGCTTCAGTAACTGGAGAAGCAGGAAACAAGCTCAGCAGTTCGGGTAAGAATAACTTTTATTTTTTTAGCACCTAGACAAAAATGAGAACAGGCTACCGCCGCACTGAAAGGGTTAGGAACACTTTTGCCCAGAGTTTGTCTTTAATTTACATAGTGGGGGGGAAAAAAAAAATGTAACTGTATAACATGATAGCTTCTCATGTGCCCTCCCACCGGCTTCTCTTACCGATTTCTCTTTTCCGCTCATTGGAGGTGCTTGTGTGAAAGAATTCTGTCATAAGACTCTCCAGGGCTCTCAGCGAGGCCTCTTCGGACGCCTGCAAACAGAAACACAGTTGTCACAGAGGACAGTTGTCAGGATGCATGCCGTTATAGGGCTCTTCTGAAAAGACTATGTAGAAGCCAAATACACATTTTGCATTAAAAACATAGCAGTAGTATGCTTTAAACGGTGTTTAAAAAGGTACCCATAGACATCATGATGGTTTCTCCACCGCGTAGGTTCTGGCAGGATTTGTAGACTATAGACACTTTAGGCTTCACCAGCTATCAGGACAACAGGTTTAAAGCGAGCCTTTAACCCCCCCCCAAATAAATCACATCCACATGCAGCTCTACATGCAGATATGAAATCCTATCACATGCATTAGCTTGCTTTTACTTAGTTACTGTTTTTCCGCTTCCTGGTTGGATGAGGCACTGGTGATGTAGTCCTGGCATCACAGATGCATCCTAGGAAGACTACATCACCAGCGCCTTCCTAGGAAACCTCATCTGGAAACTACAAAACCTCAGTGAAAAGCATTTTCTTCCCCTCAAACTTAACAGTAGTTCTGAGCCCTTCCCTGGTTTATTAAAACATTACAGAATAGAAAATGACAACACCAATGTAATCTTGGATTTGGTAAATGTCGACCTTCTGCACGCAGGCTGCCTTCAGTGATCATTCTTTCACTATATAGAGGGGGAGAGAGAGGATATATACTATATTCCACCATCACATTCTCAAACAATTCACCCCCACACAGCTACCTCCTCATGTATCACTTGCCCCTCCCTTTTAGATTGCAAGCCCTCATGGACTCCTTACCATCTTGTCTCGTAATGTCTTCCTTATATTGTAAAGCGCTGCGCAAACTGTTGGTGCTATATAAATCCTGTATAATAATATTATATAAAAAGGGGCAAAAAAAGCTGTGCTTATGCCAATTAGAAGGACACCACAAGGAACTGTCCCAATCAGCGTGCTGCAAAAAAATGCAGCATGTCTGCATTTATTCCGCAGCACAGCGCACTGCCCATCACACCCGAATTGTGGTGTCAACAGGGCACACAGAAAACAACTGAGCTCTATGTGCCCCAGTGGTGACCTGCGTTCTCTGCGTGCAGAAAACGCAGGTCACCGCTATAGCGTGGATGTGCCTTAAATAAATCAGCTCCAGTAGCTACATCCTCCTAAGCTGCAACTCTGATGCTCTATGTAGACATACGGTAAGTGGTGCGGACAACAAGGTGTAGTATTTACTAATTTCCTGCATGAATCATCTATGGTGAAGGATGTAACAACTCTTTCAACCATTCAAAGGACAAATATAAAAGAGCCTAACCCTCCCTGACACAACAGCAGAAGATAAAGAAGTTTAAAAAGTTTACTGATTAAATTAAATCAGTTTCTGGAATTTATTATCACAGACTTGCTGTAAAGCTCATGACATCATACAATCTGATTGATTTCCTATAGCTCGGCTAACAACTATGTAGTACAAGGTCGCACCTGATTGGACACGGACTGATTAGATAGATGAGGCGGGTTCTCAGATTACTTTGTTTTATTAACTTTAAAGTTAATTGTACAAAGGTGGTATAGTCAGATTCTTGCATGTATGGTGAGCAAACTTCTCAGTGGCAGGGCCCTCCTTACCATCTTGCCTTGCTTTGTATTGTAACTGTAATGTCTTCCTTATATTGTAAAGCGCTGCGCAAACTGTTGGTGCTATATAAATCCTGATTATTATTATTAATCTAGACAAAGGAAACCTGGAAGTTGCTTGCAATAGACAAGACTTATGGGTTTATTTATAAACCCTCTGCCCAGCATACAGCCGGGTGGATGCAGTTTTCATGGCACTAGCTCCCCTAGATGGCGCTGTGAAGTACAGAAAATGACTACTGTATTTTTCCATGTATAAGACTATACTTTTTCATAAAAATATTTACCTCAAAATGGAGGGGCGTCTCGCACTATCCATCCGCGCCCTGGCCTCAACAATATCCTTTCTATACGTTCCCCTGATGGAAAGATTGTACACTCGAATTCGGAAATCCTGCAGTCCTTCCATAACTATTACTCCCAATTATATAATATAGACTCTCTAGGACCCTCTGGCTCGCCCGTGCAAGAACCCCCGGCCTTACCCGCCTACCTAGCCAAGACGGCATTGCCTACTGTACCGCCCACCGCCCTGGAATCCTTAAACTCCCCTTTCACCATTGAAGAGCTGAATAAGACCATTAAGGCTACCAAAAGCGGTAAAGCCCCTGGCCCGGATGGCTATTCAGCACGTTTCTTTAAATTATTTGCATCTGAACTCTCCCCTTTTCTGTTAGACACATTTAATTCCATCTCACCCACCTGCCCTTTTGCCCCTCAATCCTTATTAGCTCACATCTCTCTCATACTGAAACCAGGTAAGGACCCCTCACTGCCCGGGAGCTACCGCCCTATCTCCTTATTGAACTGCGACGTCAAATTATATGCTAAATTACTGGCCCTCCGTTTTCAACCCCTCCTGCCCTCCATAATTCATAATGATCAAGTTGGGTTTGTCCCGCTAAGGGAAGCAAGGGACAACACCTCCAAGACCATAGCCCTGATTGACTATATCCAGAAAAAGAAACTCCCGGCCTGCTTGCTCTCCCTAGACGCTGAGAAAGCGTTCGACAGGGTCAGCTGGCGCTTTCTCCACGCCTCACTGACCCAATTGGGGCTTGGAGCTCCGTTCATATCCAAAATTATGGCCTTATATAAAAGTCTCCATATGCTCGTGTGTGCGCGAATGGTAGACTCTCTGACCCTATAAAAATCTCAAATGGCACACGACAAGGGTGTCCGTTGTCCCCTATACTCTACGTGATCACGATGGAACATCTGGCTGAGGCCCTCCGCTCAAACCCCTCCATACATGGCATATCGGTAGGCGCTGAAGAATACAAGGTGGCGTTATACGCTGATGACCTCCTAGTATATTTAACTCAACCGAGCCTTTCGCTACCACATCTTATGGAGGAACTCTCCTCCTTCGGCTCT
Source organism: Nanorana parkeri (assembly GCF_000935625.1). Taxonomy (NCBI): domain Eukaryota; kingdom Metazoa; phylum Chordata; class Amphibia; order Anura; family Dicroglossidae; genus Nanorana; species Nanorana parkeri. The sequence continues at coordinate 2,635,054 of NW_017306287.1, forward strand.
GTTAGCAACTTCAAGGTGGATTATGATAAATCAGACATGCTTAATATCTCCCTCCCAACCAGAATAGTCTCTTCACTACGCTCTCGCTTCCCGTTTTCCTGGCAATCTTCCTCCTTTACATACCTTGGGATTCGCGTGCCCTCTGACTTGTCCCGTTTATATGAGCTCAATTATGTCCCCCTATTGACCAGGACAAGGGCAGATCTTCAGACATGGAGATCTAGACCCCTTTCGTGGTTCGGTCGCATGAACGTGCTTAAAATGGATATCCTCCCTAAATTCCTATACCTTTTCCAAACAGTCCCCATACATGTACCTCGCCCCTTCTTCCTGAAATTGCGACATGTCTTCCGAACAATTGTCTGGAAAGATACCAAACCTAGACTTAACTACCGCCTGCTGACCAGACCTAAAGTCCGTGGAGGTGCATGACTACCGGACCTCCTCCTCTATTACAAAGCTTCCTTACTGACTAGGGTCTTGGACTGGTTCCACGGAACGTCACATAAACAATGGGTGTCTCTGGAAATCTCAACATCCCCACTACATTCTAAGGCAGCATTATGGACACCTCTGACGGAGGTGGGTGGCAGCGTGGAATGGCCCCTTCTTGTTTTCTCTGTGCTAAAATGTTGGCATCACTCCCGCACGACTTCACAACTTTCTACTCTGCCAAGCCCCCTGACGCCCATACTGGACAACCCTCACTTCCCTCCTGGACTTCACGCTCCTTCCTTTCTAGGATGGACTCGACAATTTTGGCCACAAATACGCCATACTGTTTGCGGTAGTGACATGATTTCTTTCCAGACACTTCTTGATCAAAACTCCCTGGATGGTCGAGCGTGGATGCCCTTTCTTCAATTATCCAGCTACTACCGCTCTATACGCTCCACGCCCGACACATCCAGGACTCTCACTCCGTTTGAACAGCTATGCATCTCCTCCATCCCCCCTGCACACCTCATCTCCCTACTATATCAACTGCTTCTCTCCCAGTACTCCTCCTCCCTGCCCTCTTTCACTAACGCGTGGACTGAGGATGTGGACTCTGCTATGTCTCCCACTGACTAGGACAAGATTTTCGTCTTTACACACAAATTGGCAATGTCGTGTAAATTGCAGGAGCGCAACTTTAAGCTACTTTCCAGGTGGTATTTTACTCCAGTCCGATTGCACCGTATGTTCCCTTCGGTGACGCAGACCTACTGGAGATGTCAAGTTTCTGAAGGTACATACTTACATATGTGGTGGTCGTGTCATTTGATTAAGAGGTTTTGGGACGCGGTATTGACTGTATATGACAGGGCACATTCCACGACCACACGAAACACTCCTACCCTGACACTTCTCACTTTGCTCCCCTCTCGGATCTCGAAAGCGAAGGAATCCCCCCCTGCGGTTCTTCCTTTTTGCAGCCAGACAGGTTATCGCAGGGCACTGGAAGTCCACGCAGGCTCCCTCCGCCCCAGCGTGGCTGGCCTGCCTAAATGATATTATGCGCATGGAAGAAATGGTCGCCATTGATACTGACCGAATGGCGTTCTTCCGAGAAATGTGGTTGCTCTGGATTTGTTTTCAGGACTCCACGGATTTCCCCACCGTACTAACCTTATTCTAGTAACTGGAGTGTTTTCTGTGGTTGTCACCTTGCCCACTGTATGTGTTCTGGTCCTTTCACCTATATGTACATCCGCAGAACCCCGACTACTAGAGTACGATGTGTGCAATTCCCGTCCACCTCCCTGTTGTCCCTGTTGGGTTGTATCGTCTAGTGTTGTCTTGTTTTTCGTCTTTGGGTTTGTCTCCCCCTCCTTCTCTGTTTATTAGGGCATACAGCACGGTCTACAGCCTAAAGTGGTATGTAATAGGCCATTTGAGCTCCATATATATACGACTCTGGCCATACCCGTCTCCGTGCCTCCATCAGTCCGAGTTGCGTCTCATGACACAATCTGCTTGTATGCCTGTTAGTTTCATATTTTCATGTACGCATGTCTACTGTTGTACTGTACTGTTACTAAACCAATAAACCTGATTTGTTTAAAATGGAGGGGCGTCTTATACACGGGGGGCCGAGAGGAGATCTGCGTTTGCGAAACTGCCGATACCTCTGCAAACTAACCTCACAAGTGAAACTTCCGATTGCAGAGACAAGCTAACAGGTTTCCTCCAATCATGAGCCTTATGTACCCGACATCAGCTGATGCTGCGGAGAGCCTGTAGCCAGTAGCCAGATGCAACAGGGAGCGGTAATGTCGGAGCATTCTGAGCCCATAAAATGTCAGAAAACAAAACAAATCCCGGTAAATACCAATACCAGGAAGCGGCTGTCTTACTCTGCAAAATTTAAACTGGATGTAATCAGTTATGCAAAAGAGCATGGAAAATATTGATTTCTGAATTTTGGGTAAGAAAAGTGGGGGGCGTCCTATACAAGGGGGTGTCTTATAGACGGAAAAATACGGGTATACTCCGCGCCATCTAGAGGCCCTAGCGCCATGCAAACCGCATCCTCCCAGCGTATAACTGGGCAGAGGTTTTATAAATCAACCCACAAGTCTTGTCCATCACAAGCAACTTCCAGATCTCCTTTGTCTAGATCGTAACAATAGTAATAACAATAATATTATTATTATTATTATTATCAAACAACAATAATATTTAGCATTTATATAGCACCAACAGTTTGCGCAGCGCTTTAAAATATAAGGAAGACATTACAGTTACAATACAAATCAAGACAAGACAAGATAGTAAGGAGAGCCCTGTCCATGAGGAAGGGGCAAGTGATGCAAGAGGTGGTTATAAAATCAAACATCCGATTGGTTGATCTAAAAAAAAAAAAAAAAACTAGTAGCAAAATGTTGCAACTTGTTGCCCGGAAAAGCAAATAAAAAAATACTGCCAAAGTGGTATCCCCGACAAAGGGCAATGATAAAAGGGTTAATGTTCATATGACCGAAGTAGGAGGCAATAAAGCGGACCTTTACCCAGATCTTTACAATAAAAACAAACTCACCTTTACAAATGTTTAGTAATGACAATCTACAAACAGAATAGATAATTGCCGGCTTTGTACTCTTTGCATACATAATAGATAATTGCCGGCTTTGTATTTTCTGTATACCTTATTTTTCTTTTCCTGCCCGGGTCTTCCGACAGTGGCCATGTTTACTAAGGGCAGATTACTAGATCTCCTGTCACTTCCTGGATTTCTTGCACATGTGACTAGGACACATGACCATGCATATCATATCAGGGGAGGAAAATGCCTTTCCCCGAGATCTCCTGAGATTACAGATGAGATTTCCTAGCAATGCTCTGCTGATGACAAGGCAATCCCAGTGTGCATTGCGTTGACAAACTGAAGTCATTTTGCCCTTTCAAAGCAGGAAGTGAATGCTCTGCAAGTCTAAGTATTTCACAATCACAGCATTTTACACCTGACATGTCTGTATCATCATACATAGAGGGGTTGATTGGTAGAATCAGATTTTTGAGGGTAAAGGTCCACACAGATCCCAGGAGCCGGGTCTCAGGTGCTTCTTAAAAAATGACAGCTGGAGCCCAGCTCTTGAGGTTTTCTCTAGTTGTTGTCAATGGGGCTGGCTCTGTGTCCCCAGTGGGTAGATTCACCCTTCAATTTGTACCGATGGCCAGTGTCACTGAAACACAAAGCAATGGGAAATTCAAGGTGTCCCCAAAACAAGAGGTGAGAGCAAATCTTCCAATGGGGACATCTGTTCCGCAGACAACTAGGAGGGAATTAGTTTCACTTTTGGAAATTTTTTCTAACTTCCTGTTATGTATATTTTGAACAGGAAGTGAAGGGAAACTTCACCAGTAGTACACAGACACCGAGAAAAAAAAAATGGGCATAGGTTTTAACCCTTCCCTACTTTATCCAAAAAAAAAAGTTACTAACAATTTAAAGATACCCCCAAAAAAAGTTATTACCCCAAACCAACCAGTCAGGTGTTCTACATCTTTTTGATGGAGTAGGGAATGGCTAAAACTCGTCAGATTTCTATTGTTGTCCACGTCCCACTGGGGAGAACCCTTTTTCTCCGCAAACCATTTCCCTCTTGCTCAGTTGTCACCAGAAGAGGTGTCCCCATTGGAAGACTTCTGCTGTATTCTCGTACTGGTGACGGCTGTAGAAGTTTCGATTTCCAGTTGCTTTTTGTCCCGCTGGCAACGGTCACCAGGAGACTATAACATATTTGATTCATATTATTTGCCTCCCTTGTGTAGACATCCAAAAGCCCCGAGACTTCTGCTGGGAGTCACCATCTTGGATGTGAAGTTAGCAGACTCAGAGCCATCACTCAAGCGGGGTAGGAAACCTTGGCCCTCCAGCTGTTGTGGAACTACACGTCCCATGAGGCATTGCAAGACTGACAGCCACAGGCATGACTCCCAGATGCCCAATTGGATATATAGTTTCATTACAGGTGGAGTGCTCTGGTCTAAAGTATTCTCCTTTGTTCCTCCCGCCAGCTGCTATATAAAAAGTTGAATAGGGAGGGGAGGAGCTTGACCAGCACAGACAGTCCCAGAAGAGGGGAGGGTTATGACATGCATGCAGGAACAGGGCTGTGCTAGAGAATTGACTCTTCCTGGTGGAGTCAAACTTGCCGGTATGTTCGCAGGCACATTGCAAATCAATAAAAATTATTTATAGACAGGAAACCACTTAAAGTAAGCACGTGCAACACTCAGTTCTTCTGTACCTTAACTGTAATGTACCTCAAGTTGGTGACTGGGTCTCTTTAAATGAGAACATCTGGCTGGTTCATTCATAAGCAATCCTACAATTCTGCTCTGGATCCATTTGCCCAAATCCCACCAAAATACAGAATGATCAAAACCACATCTTACCATGTTTTGCTTTTCGTCTCAACCCGTGGGTCAAATGGCACTGGCAGCAGCTGATGGCGACCCGCTGACTATGCCATGTGAATAAAAGACACGAATACCTTATAAAACATTGGCATAAACGCCACCTCCCACCCGAAGGGGGGCCAACCTGCGTCAGCCCAAACGTGGCACGGGTCTAGGGAGAGGTAAGACGGGCCGGAGGAAGAATTGGCATGCGGGATCTATTAATAATGTCTGATCTATATTTAAAATGTATGTAGGATGGAGCAGGGGGATGGGGACAGAGGAGTCAATAGGGATGTCAATATACAGATCAGGTGGATGGGATCAGGATTATTGGCACCCGTGGCTCTTGGGGCCCTGTGTTACCCCAAATGGGGCATCAATGGGAGGAAGGTAGAAGGAAGGGTAGCATGCCATAAGGGTGAGGGTTCTAAAGCAATAGAATAGGAGTGAATGGGGAGAGACACCCACAGAGAAGTGGGAATAATTCAGATTATATATATGTATAGGGGGGTATAGTCACTAGAGAGAAAAGCAGTGAATGGGCAGGATGAGAGGAATCAGAATTGGGCTCAGTGGGAGGCCTCAGGCTAAAGCCTATGCAGATAATTGGCACATGTGCCCCTTGGGGGCCCCTGTTAGGCTAAGTGGGGGGGCCACACCCTTGATGGAGATGCCTACAAGGAGGTCAGACTTCACCACTCTCTGGGGGGTAGAAGGGGGGTCTCTTTTCATCCGGTTCCGGTCCCGTGTGGGAAAGACAAGAAAAAAAGGAGGGGGGTGTGCTTGTTTCCTCCAGTCGCCCTCTTCCTCGTTAAATGACAGCGCCGTACTCCTCCGCTCCACCGGAAGTCATCCTGGCCGGCCCGGGCACGGAGCCAATCAGATAACGGCGAGGGGCCCAGCTCTCCAATCGGCGACGGGAAAGAGTACCACCGCCATGCTGGTTGGGGAAGATTCGCCTCCTGGTGACCAATGAGCGAAAGGAGAAAGCTGCAAGCGCTGCCGTGTCACGTGACCGCCAGCGGCGCCTCCAGCCGCCATGTTGGTAGGGGAATGTTCTTGCCTGAACACCTGACAGCGTTCACTCAGTGAGTGCTGGTGCTGCTGGAATGATCATTATTCCTGGAAGTAGGAGAGCACAGCATGTGTGAAGACTGTAAATCTTATCCCTGGCGTGTGCCTCATTCTATTTTATTAAACGGTTTTTAATTCCTATCTTAATGCAGTGGTGCAATTAAATTGACATTGCCAGGTAACAAAAATAAAGACAAGTTTCCTGCAGTAGAAGAGCTGGTATACTCACCTTTTCCTCCCATCCTCTGTTCCAGCGTCCGCAATTCCGGTCAGTTTTTGGCACTTCCGGAAGTGTCAGATGCCATTCTCACCCTGCTGTGTGCAGTGGTTCCCTCCTCAGACCCCTACATCAATGCTGTGTCCTATAGTGACATAGGGGTCGTGGGATGGAACCAAAGTACACAGGAGGGGACGCAGGCATCTGACACTCCAGGAAGTGTTGGATGCTGACCGGTCTGATGGTGGCTGTGGTCCTGAAGCAGAGAGGAGCTAGGAGACACCGGCCGCCGGAGAGGTGAGTATAACAACTCTTCCACTGCTGGGTTGCGTCAATGAGACCCTGTCACCATTTTACAAAAATTGCAGGTACAAACACAGAAAGCTCCAGTATTTTAAATGCTCACTTGCAGCATTTTTCATTCCCATAATTGTGGTATGTAGTAGTTGGAGCAAGAGCATAGTGGAAACATATAGAGCAAGGGTAGGCAACCTCATGATTCAAGCTGTGGAGAAACTACAATGCTCATCAAGCCTTTGGGAGTCTTGCAATGCCTCATGGGACTTGCGGTTGCACAACAGCTGGAGTGCTGAGGTTCTGTTCCCTTACTATAGAGCAGGGGTAGCCAAACTCCGGCTCTCCAGCTGTGGTGAAACTACACATCCCATGATGCATCTCTCTCTGGGAGTCATGTCTGTGCCTTTGAGAATCTTGCAATGCCTCATGGGATTTGTAGTTCCTTCACAGCTGGAGGGCCGGAGCTTGGCTACCCCTGCTATAGAGTGTCACTTGATTGACAGCTCTGAGTCTGGGGGGCTGCTGACATCACATACAAGATGGCAGTGTCCAGCAGCAGTCTCAGGGCTTCCTGATGTCCACACAAGAATGGATTTTACAAGTATATAACATGCATAAAATATCCAAATACGCATATAAGCTTATGGGAATCATTTTTTTTAAATGAATGATCCGGCAACAGGGTCTCTTTAAAGCAGGGGTGGGAAATTCCGGCTCTTTAGCTGTTGTGGAACTACAAATTCCATGAGGCATTGCAAGATTCTCACAACCACAGGCATGACTCCCAGAGACAGATGCATCATTTGATTCGTAGTTTCACTACTGCTGGCAGGCCAGAGTTTGGCCACTCTGGCTTTAAAGTGTATCTAAAGCCAAAACCTTTTAAAAAAAAAAATATTTGTTAACGTGAATGCTCTCTTTAATGGGTGAACTGGACAAAGACATTGGTCATACTTACTAGAAAGCTGTCATGAGAGAAACTGAGAGGCTACAATTGCAGACTTTAAATTCATTAATTGCCTGGCTGTAAGACTGATCGTTTGGCTTCAATTCTTAGAATCGATGACTTACGTATAAGAAATCTGGCACTGCTGCCTCTGACTGCTTGTGTCCGGAGATATGGTGATGTCACTACCGTACTGATCAATGTTCTCCTTGCTGTAGGCTCTGACATGAGGAAGCAAAGCCCTGCCTCTACCAAGATTGCCGCCTCTGCATGAAGACACAGTGCAGAACAACACATGGTAAGTCAGTAAAGAAAGAAAAGAAAAGATCAGCTGCCGGGAGAAGGGAGGCAATGCTGGTGACTAGTCCTTTGCCCTCTGACTCCTTTGTTGGGGAACACCTTCCAGAGTTCGGTTTCTCTTTAACCTGCTATGGGTTTGAGCCGTATCACCCTGGTGATCTTGATGCTAAAGAGAACTCTCACCTCTACCTGTGTTCCTTCTTAGTTGGCTAAATCACTGCAAAATCTCACTGTGAGGAACATCGATAGAGGGACACCTCACTGGTCCGGCCAACCAGGAAGACGTGCTGTAGGAGATGGTGAGTGTTCTTTGTTCTGGCAAAAAATAATACTTTCTTGGAGCAAACCAAGCTGATCGCTGCCAATCCCAAGGGTTATTCAGATTCCCATTGTCCCTCAGATTACTTTAGATTGGAACACTTGTACAGAAGAACCAACAGAAGGGCAAGTTTTAAGATCCTTTCTGGGAGTAGCAATCAACCTGCCGCTAAAACAGAAATTCCATTGGGGGGTGGGGGGCATCATAGATAGCCAAAGGCCTATAAGAGTACGAGGCACCCCTAAACCTTTCCCTCCTGCCACTATAATATGTTGCCAACCATAGAGCTGTTGTTTCGGCAACTTCCCTTTACTTGTACCACTAGTACTTCCATCCTTCCACCACAGAATTAACTTCATAGCTATCTCCCCCCACTAGTACTTCCACTTTTCCCCTACAACGTTATCCTTATAGCCCCCCCCACTATGGCCCTTATAGCCCTCCCATTACTAGTACTTCCATCCTTCCCCCACAGCATTACCTTTATAGCCCTCCCATTACTGGTACTTCAATCCTTCCCCCACAGCATTACCCTTATAGCCCTCCCATTACTAGTACTTCCATCCTTCCCCCACAACATTACCCTCATATCTCTCTCTCACTAGTGCTTCCATCCTCCCCATCCTGTGATGGCCCTTCCCTTCACCCACACTCCCATGAGCCTTTCCCCCCTGCCATGGAGGAAGACCACAACCCTCATCACTCATCTGTATGGCACTAACTTCTTTTCCTCTCACCACTGCCATGGCATCTTGGCTGTATGACAACAACTGGTTGGCCCTTCCTCCTCCTTTTCTTTCCCATTTGTTATATTGGCCAACCTCAACCCCAGAGCTGCTGTCTAACCAACATCAAATTCCTCACCCACTGCCAACGCATGTGTATAGCACCCTCAACTTTACTCTCATTACCTTTCCAACTAGTATTCTAACCGGACAGGCCTCCCCAACTTTCCTCACCCATTGCCAACACATGTGTACAGCACCCTCAACTTTACTCCCATTACCCTTTCCATCTGGTATTCTGACTGGGCAGGCCTCCCTAACTTTCCTCACCCATTGCCAACGCATGTGTACAGCACCCTCAACTTTACTCCCATTACCTTTTAAACTGGTATTCTAACCGGACAGGCCTCCCCAACTTTCCTCACCCATTGCACACATGTGTACAGCACCCTCAACTTTACTCCCATTACCCTTTCCATCTGGTATTCTGACCGGACAGGCCTCCCCAACTTTCCTCATCCATTGCCAACACATGTGTACAGCACCCTCAACTTTACTCCCATTACTCTTTCCAACTGGTATTCTGACCAGACAGGCCTCCCCAACTTTCCTCACCCATTGCCAACACATGTGTACAGCACCCTCAACTTTACTCCCATTACTCTTTCCAACTGGTATTCTGACCAGACAGGCCTCCCCAACTTTCCTCACCCATTGCCAACATGTGTTCAGCACCCTCAATTTTACTCCCATTATCTTTCCATCTGGCATTGTGACCGGACAGGCCTCCCCAACTTTCCTCACCCATTGCCAGCATGTGTTCAGCACCCTCAACTTTACTCCCATTACCCTTTCCAACTGGTATGCTGACCGGACAGGCCTCCCCAACTTTCCTCTCCTCCAACCACGAGTCTGTTGACTCTTCTGTATACAACCTTGACAGATGATGTCCTGTGAGGAGAGACACACTGCCTATTGCTGACAGGCCCTGCTCTCAAGGCAATTGTCATGCAGCCATATTGTAACCTCCCTTCACCACTACTTGTCCCCCCTTCTCTACCCCATGACTAGGTAGCTATTGGCGCCTTTGGGACAAAACCACGGACATCACACATTGTTCTAGTCTATTGACTTACAGCTCATTTGAGATGGAGAGGGCCTCAATGAGCAGGTGTGGATTCTGTGCCATAGTGATTGAGGCATCTTGATGTCTCTTTGGTGTTTCACAAATGTTTCAGAAACAAACCTAACCCTTCCATGATGGCTTTTATATAGGCACTTCCTGTTATGGGGTGACAGCTCTCTGTCGCTGTCTCCTACTGTGCTCCTGCTTTGTCACCCTGCCATGCAGGCTTCCATTGGAGACTACAAATGGTTGTTTTAACACTTTTGGGTCTATTTATAAATGCCAATACTGATTTTCAAGGCTCATCAGCTCCATCTACTGCCCATAATGTATTATTACAACACATTACATTCAAACTGAGAAAAGCTCCATGTACTGGCCATAATGTATTATTACAACACTTCATTCGAGTTGGGAAAAAATATATTAAGAATCATTAATTTTTGGTGTTATTTGCCCAAAATGAACATTCACAGATATTTACAGGGCCCTCAGCCTTGTTTATTGTTCATAAATAGACCCAATATTGTTATCATCATCAGGAAACCCACCCTGAGAAAGCCAAGTAGCCATCGCTGGAGTCCACGTAGACAGGAAGTGGCTGCAAAATAGGCAGCAGGAGATCATCAGCACCAAGATACAACAAAGAAAGAAAACAAAAGATGAAAACAGGTATTTTATTGACAAAATGGCAATGATTCATGATACACAGTACTCTAGAAAACTAAATGTCCTTCAGTTAGAGTTTATATTTACGCAAATTATTATTGTGACACACGTTAGTCTATACTTACCTTTCTTTCAATCCCCCTCCATTCCATTCAACCTACAGGAGTGAGGAATTAAACTTCTGTGTCGCCGTAGGAGGAGCTCTCAGAGGACTGAGAACAGCCTCCCCACCTCCATGTGATATCATTGTTGATTGAGGGAATGAGGAAGGGGAATGAGTGACATGCCCCACATTAAGTAAAAATACGGGCATTATTCAGTCTCGGCAGGTGAACGCAGGAGAGCAAAGTAAAGGTTAGAATGTGCTGCTGGGGAAGGGGCACATTAAAACCAGGTGTCGCTTTGCCTTGCATGAACAAAGCACAGGTTTGCTTTAAGCCAAATTGGTAGAGAAATGCGATAGAGATATACAAAAGCAGAAGAAGAAAAAAACCCCCAGCATAAACCAGAAATAGACGTGCGAGAGCGGAGAAGATTTAGCAGAAATATAAAACAGGCAGCGATAGAATGAAATACTTGTAGACCGCACACAGGATCTGAAAATAGAACTTTTTTTGCCTATACATCAGATGGGTCATTTCAGTTCCCATATGCATTCATACAGTCTAAAGAAGTGATGGAGACCAAGTGGCTTCATTGGTTAGGAATTAATGAGGCTTTTGGTTTCCCCAGAAATACACATATATATGAATTTGTTGATTAAAAGAGAATTATGAGGTGAGTGATTTTCACACAGCCTCATAGTTCTAGCCGACCTGTGACAATGAAACTGTCACAGGTCAGCTCAGTAGATCGGGAAGTAAGCGAACACATGACGGCACTCGCTCACTTCTCGATCCTGTGCCGGCAGAGAGCCGTGACAGGGGAGGGAATGTATTCCCCCCTCCCCTGTCTGATCCTCCAGCGCTGACTCACGGAACGGACGGGGGAGGGGGCGGGTTCAGCTGGCTCTGCCTCTAGATAAGCACATCCAGCTGTCACTCACGCAGCTGGGTGGATCCAGACATAATTGTCGGGATCCGTTCCGGCTGCGGCATCTCAGTATACCGCGAGCTACAGCTCGCGGTATACTGAGCTTTGGGTGACGGGAGGACGCTAGTTTGTGTCCTCCCGTTACCCTTAGGAGAACTATGGGGAAAAGCCCTAACCCCATAGTTCTCCTTTAAGGGTGCTCCCATTCCTGTTATAGCTTGTTTATTAAAGCCAAACAGGTAAATACTTAGTAGAAATACAGTTACATGGAAAGCTAACTACCAATGCATCTGGGCAGTAGAGCCGTGTCCTGCCTCATTGAGACGTCTTTGTAGACCCTAGTGTAGTTATTATTATTATACAGGATTTATATAGTTTCACAACATAGGGAAGACATTATAATCACAATACAATTCAAGACATAATGGTAAGAAGGGCCCTGCCCCCTGAGGCTTACAATCTAAGGCCCCGTTCACATGTAGCGACTTATCGCGTGATTTCCGCCGCGATATCGCACATTTTTGCTGTGCGATATCGCGGGAAGTCGCCGGCTAATGATAGTCAATGGAGCTGTCTTAGATCCATGTCGCGCGTCGCTCGTCGCGGTCGCAAGTCGCTTCTACCGGACCCTTTTTTTGGCGGATTTTGCGTGATTTGGTTTTTTTTCTATGGAGCCCGACGGAGAAGGTTGCGCTACCGTCGCTGGATCTTCGCTGGAACGTCGCCCCGAAAGTCGCGCTATCCCGGCCGCTGCAAAGGTATGTCGCTACATGTGAACGGGGTCTAAGAGGGAGGGGAAAGTGATACATGAGGAGGTAGCTGTGTGGGGATGAATTGTTTGAGAACGTGATGGTTCAGTGGTTAGTTAGAGGTGAGATAGGCTTCCTTGATGAGATGAGTCTTTAGTGATCGCCTAAAAGCAGTCAGAGTGGGAGATAGACGGACAGGTTGGGGTAAGTAGTTCCAAAGGATGGGAAAGTCTCCAGAGAAGTCCTGGAGGAGAGCATGGGAGGAGTTGACTAGGGAGCTAGAGAGCAGGAGGTCTTGGGAGGAGCGGTGAGGACGGTTAGGGTGATACTTTGAGATCAGGTTTGAGATAAAGCCGGCGGCAGAGTTGTAGATAATGGGATTTGTAAGCGGTTGTTAATATTTTGAATTTTATCCTTTGGGCGATTGGAAGCCAGTGCAGGGATTGGCAGAGGGGTGTGGAGGATGGAAGCCAGTGCAGGGATTGGCAGAGGGGGGTTGCAGACACTGGGTGGTTGGTTAGGTAGATAAGTCTAGCAGTCTAGCTATAGTTGAGCAATACATCTTGGTCCAGGTGCCACCTTAGTCTGTGATTGAACAATACATCTGGCCATTGCCATCAATTTCATTATCTTTATGTGCACTTGAAGTGCTGAGGTAGAGCAGGCGTGTGTGTGACCAGGACTGTGAGATTATGGAGACATCTGGGTAGAATGGTCAAACTCTGGTCCCAACTGGACTGGGCATTCATATTTTTTTTGAATCAGAAGTCAACTTTATTGTACATCTGCATGGCACAACTATACAAGGAGGTCATGCCTCCAACACAAAACAGCATCCTCAATACAAATCTGGTGTATAGTATAAATACATAGAACATGTTACATTGTAGAGTAAGCTTGGGAGAATCATGAAGTTTCAAACAAAGCAGACAGCATATAGCCATGGTGGCTGTACTTAATAGTGCAAGAAAATGTAACAAAGTGTTGCAATGAGCATATTCAGTGTAATGCGAGAACATGTAAAAAGAGTAATGCTGGCCTCAGGTGACTGGGCAGTCATATTAATACACATTGCACACCTGCGACAATGAAAATGTGGGTTGTTAGTACAAAGTTTTTCTGACTGAATATCTATTTCTGTCAATTCTATTGTCCATCAACAGTTGAAGAGTTGAGGACAGTCTTCGACCAGTGACAATATAATGTCTATGAGGCTTCTACTGACACTACCAGCCAAGGCATCTCCGAGGAATGGCGATTGGTCAGTCCATTTACTATATATTTTTCTGACAGTCTGGCGTGGACACCCAATAAAGTAGTTTGTTTTTAGAGAACTGACTGCAGACTTCCTCATTGGCCTACCTCTACACATGCTATCCCCCCTTCAGTCTATCATGAATGCAGCTGCTAGACTCATCTACCTAACCAACCGCTCAGTGTCTGCAACCCCCCACTGCCAATCCCTGCACTGGCTTCGAATAGCCCAAAGGATAAAATTCAAAATATTAACAATCACACTTGGCACTATATACATCTTGTATAATAATATTAATGACACTTGGATTGCTTCTGCAAATCTGACCATCCTTTTGTCTTTATAGGTGCTTATGGCATTAGAGTTTCCTAAATCCAGACACTTACAGAGTTTGCAAGCCCCTTCATGAACCTGCCCAATGCCGCCCTTCATGAGCCTGCCCAGGAGAAAGTCGTATGGGTCAGATGGATCTTCCAGCACCTTCAGGAGGAGAACTCTGTGTCCCGATGTCTGTGGGTCATGGCTCTGTAAGAACCTGTTTGTGATGTCTGTTGATTATGAGTATATTCGTGTACATTAAGATTAGGAGAGGTATCTGTAGACAAGGATGAGGGGTGAGTCTTGATATCTGAGTATTAGGATCAGTTGTGTGTACTGTAATCTGTGTATTGGCAGTGGTAATATGGCAGTGACTGGGAATTGGGAGGTGGGCTTGGTGTGAGGATGGTTGCAGCTGTGCTCAGTTCCTTCAGATATGTGACTTTCTTGTGCTGTCCTGGGGGTGCTGTCATGTTACATCTTGCTCTTGCATTGCTCTCACTCTGCATTCAGAACTCGCACAGCAGCCTCCAGCAAGCAGAAAACAACACACTTTGGTTGTATTATTGTTTGTGTTAAATGTGTAGATAACTGTGCTGATATCTGTGTATTTTTGGTGTTGGAGACCCACAATACATTACATGTTGATAAACCTAAATGTATGTTAATGTAAGATTTTAAGATGTTCAGAGTGTGTGCATTCTAAACATTCCTTCCATTCAGAGAGACCAAGAGACCAGTGACATCACTGAGAATACCGCCTATCCTATCAATGGCTACAAATGACATAATTCTGTAAATGGCTACAGGTGACATCACTGAGAATACCACTTACAGTATCCTATCAATGACTACAAGTGACATCACCCACAATGCCACCTTTTCTGTCAATGGCTACAAGTTACATCACTGAGAATGCCACCTATTCTGTCAGTGGCTACACGTGACATCACTGAGAATACCACTTACAGTATCCTATCAATGACTACAAGTGACATCACTGACAATGCTGCCTATCCTATCAATGGCTATAAGTGACATAATTGACAATGCCACATATCCTATCAATAGCAACAAGTGACATTATTGAGAATGCCACCTATGATATCAATGGCTACAAGTGACTTCACTGAGAATGCAGCTTACCTTTGCACTAGAGACCATTGACATGCAGCTTGTCCATCCACTGGGGACCAGTAATATCATTGAAAATGCAAATTGTCTATTTACTTCAGCAACTAGAAACCAGTGACCTTACCAAGAATGTGACTTATCTAATTACTAGAGACCAGTGACATCACTCAGAACACAACTTATTCAATTACTAGAGACCAGTGACATTACTGAGAATAGAACTTATATAATCACTAGAGACCAGTGACCTTAGCAAGAATGTGACTTATCCAATTGCTGGAGACCAGTGACATCACTGAGGATGCAACTTATTATATTACTAAGGACTAGTGAAATCACTTAGAATGCAGCCTATCCAATCACTAGAGATCAGTGATGCCACTAAGAAGTCAGACTATCCAATAACCAGAGACCAGTGACACCACTAAGAAGTCAGACTATCCCATCACTAGAGACCAGTGACATTACTAAGAAGTCAGACTATCCCATCACTAGAGATCAGCATAACCATTGGCAATGCCGTTTATCCTATCACTGGAGACGAGTGACATCCCCTACAATGCAGCCTATCCTATCACTGGAGACCAGTGACATCACTGACAATGCAGCCTATCCTATCACTGGAGACCACTGACATCTCTGACAATGCTGTTTATCCTATCACTGGAGACCAGTGACATCACCTACAATGCAGCCTATCCTATCACTGGAGACCAGTGATATCACTGACAATGCAGCCTATCCTATCACTGGAGACCAGTGACATCACTGACAATGCCACTTATCCTATCACTGGAGACCAGTGACATCACTGACAATGCACCTATCCTATTACTGGAGACCAGTGACATCAGTAACAAAGCAGCCTATCCATTCCCCACAGACCAGTGTCATCAGAGTCTGTTCACTGGGATCCAATAACATCATTGCAATCTTTGTATTCACTTGGGTCTAATTATACTACAGTCCATACGAGCTCTCTAAGAACTAATAACATGACGGGTTGCAAACCTCTATTTAAAAGTGACAGGTACACTTTAATTCTCTAAAAGAAGACTCGCTGTCCTGCACCATGGTACAAAAATAAGATTAACCTTGCGTGGTGTAGCCGAGATGTACTTAGCCTTCCACAGATGAGGAATCCTCCAGGGAAAGACATGCTTTCAGCAGTCTGGACGGAGGAGTGCCACAATGAGCCATGGCCTTGTTGTGTGCTGTCTCTGGTACTAGGAGGGACTGCAGCTTTACTTGCAGACAGTATTGATTAGCTTGTGACTTCTCAGTCCTTCAGGCCCTATATATAGCTGTATGCATCCTTGTGCATGGAAATGAGGGAGGGGGGGGGGGGGGGG
>NW_017306287.1:2651479-2666844 GCF_000935625.1 Nanorana parkeri
TTCTCCCATCATCCCTCCCCCCCCGGCTTCCTGCTAATGGATTGAATTGCACATTATTACATTAATGGGAACCACATACACAAAACCACTAGGACTAGTAAACTATCCATTTTATCTTTCTGATGGCTGTGCCCAAAACTCAGCGTTTTCTATGATCTCATAATCATCGGCATCAGATATTGTAAATACTGTTAGTGTGCACTTAAAAGAGACCTCCGGTCTAAGCGTAAACCGAGAGCTGTAGAAACCGCTAAATGCAACCAGTTAAATCAAAACTGTGGACAGTAAAATGTATTATGATTATGGCGATGATTAGAGGGGAAGCTCTAGTATCATGTCAGGGAGTACACACCTTCAGAAACTAATGATGGTGCTGAAGAGTAGGGATGCACCAATACTCGATACCGAGTATTTGGGCAAGTACCCAAATGCTCCAATCCTCTCTCCGATACCGGAACTTCTGGTCAGAGGGAGATTCCCTCTGACCGGCAGTGCCGTGAGGGTGCATGGAACCGGCTTGCCAGCCAATCAGGAAGCCAATGCTTCTTGATTGCAGGGAATTGGCTTCCCTGGCCAATCCCGGCCAATCCTGATTGGTCAGGAAGCCAGGCTGCCTCTCAGTGTCGCAAGGGCACGTGAAGCTGGTGTTCTTTCGATAGAACACCGCCTTCCCAGGCAAACAGGAAGCCGGGTCATGACCCTCCATCCGGCTTCCTGATAAGCTGGGCCCATGGGACCTCGGGATTCAAGTATCGGTATTCAGCATCGGACAGTACCGGGAAAAAAAATATCGGTACGCGATACCAAAGTGTCGGTGCATCACTAATGAGGAGCATAGGAATTTCCTATGCATGTAGCTAGGCGGATGCTGTTTCCATGGCAATAACGTCACTAGATGGCACTGAGGAGTATAGGAATTTCCTATGTGTATAACTGGGCTGTATAACACCACCACTAAACAATGCCAAGCAGCACAGGAATTTTCTATGGGTATAGCTGGGCTGATGCCATTTGCACAACACTACCACCATCTAGTGGTAGTAGTGCCGTGCTAAATCTAGTGATGGTACAGCTGTGCCTATATGCTAGGCGGAAGGGTTAGAAAAAATCCCCCCCTAAGACACCCAGCTTGGAACTTATATATAGCTATGAATTAATTGAAAGCAGGCATGCCTTGGAGGTAGCCCCGTCCTCCTTAAAGACAGCGACACGCCAGAAACCCAGTCTAACTCAATAAATGCAGCTGATAAGCATTACCTGCTGAGAAATTTACCTTCATTCAAATTTTATTTCAACGCTATGCTAGGTCTTGCAGGCATATAAGAAAAGGTCCGGAATTCTAGGGAAAATGCTGCAACAGGCTCCCTTCAGTGATGGCCACACTGCACTGGTGTACCCCTGGGGACTTGATTAGGTGAAGAAGATGATCAGAATTCAGATTGGCTGATCCTTTTGTTGAGCAGACATGTGAATGGAAGCAAAACTATGGGAAGATATAACAAGCCTACAGGGACACTGCCCCGTGCATGCTCTGCACCCGACCCCATATCACATGAGCAAATGCAGGCGACACATTTATAACTGTCCTGCCCCTGCAGCTTCTGTGCCCTGCTCTACAATACAGGATCCGGTACATCCACATACTTTGCAATGATGTAAATGGGGCGTTAAAGAATGGTTTGTAGGAACTGGGATGAGACCCCAAGAACAGGCGCCCAGTCACAGCTGAATGCTACGTTCACAGTGATGACCCTCGCTCTTTCAGTCCTGCTTTGCAGACGACAACAAGTGGTAATAAAGGCAGAATGAGGGTTAATTTTTTTTTCTTCTTCCTAATAAATAAATGTATCCCGATTAAATGGGTTCTGTTAGATCTATATGGAGTTCTGCTTTAATCTGCCAACATCTAAAAGTAATGCATCAAGTTGCAGAAGAGCGCCAGGTCTCCGGCACTTAACTGGTTAATTAGACAATGCCTCTATGGAAAATGTAAATTATTAATCATTTTATATGTATTTTTATACCTCAAGCAGGGAAAAATCAATTGGTACTTATTTACAATTTAGTCCTTTGATATGGCCTGCGTGACCTCTTAACTACTCATGCACATTTGTACCGAGTATTCATGGTTACTTCGATGGCATAAATACGTTTTCATTTTACGAGCCCGGGTAATAGTTTCCAGCAGCTGAGTACAATATGTAGAGGTGTGCTCATACAGAGTGACCTAGTTTTCTAATCTTTAAATCATACTGTAATTGACGTATTTAATGAGCAGTATGCTAATTGTGGTAATTCATAGTAACTATTTAATAATATTCTTGTTCAAGCCTATGAAAAGTGCCGGCTAATTGGTCAAGCATAGCTGGTTACATTTAACTGATATCTCTTAAAGGATGATTTTAGAGGGCACATGTTTTACACATACATTGGCATTATGTCTGCTATTATACATCCAGCGGCTGGCAAAGAACCTCCCAGTCTCATGGATGACCAGCCACATATGTTCTTGTGGATAGTAGATTTTGTGGCCTTATTTCATTTACTATCTTTTTTTTTTTTTGGTTTTGTTTCCCTGCTGGCTTCTATTATTACAGGTATTTATATAGCGCCAACAATTTATGTAGCTTTTTACATACTGCACATTAACATTAGTCCCTGACCTCAAGGAGCTAACAATCTAAGGTCCCTCTCTCATACGCATACATACTAGGACCAATTTACCTAGCAAATAGTCTTTGGAGTGTGGGAGGAAACCCACGCAAGCACAGGGAGAACATGCAAACTCCATACAGAAAGTGTCTTGACTGCTGACCTCCAGTGCTAAAAATCAGAATTACTAACCACTAAGCCACCCTTCTATCATTTGTTGTGGCTATACCTCCATGACAGGCTGTGCTTTTTGTGCCTGCATCCCCCTGGTTCTATACTAGCAAAAGTTTCCCAGTTCAGACACAGAAAAAGGTTGGTGACTGAGATCATCTTACCTCCTTTGGTTTCAAAATGGGCTCCCTTTCTAATGCAATGGGCTCCCTTCCTAGTGCAGTAAAGGAACAAAGTATGTCCCAAACTTCAGTGGCATATACACCAAGTTCCTTATAGCAACCTTTATTTTTCTTACTTGATCTTTTCCCCAGTTAGATTCCCATGATTGCTTTTACAGACATTGAACTGCAGACCAGTGGTGTGACAATCGCCATAGCAGCCCACACAAGTGCTATGGGGCCTGGGTTAGGAGGGGGCCCCATTGGAAAACATGGTAAGGAAAACTTAACTGTGAGGTATCCAGTGTAGACGGGCTGAAGTCAGACCTCAGGATCTTCTACAAATCAAAAGAAAAAACTCAGGAGCGCAACTACCAAAAATGGTATAAGTGGGTTGGATTTGGCGAAAGGTCCAGTGGATCTATGTAATAAGGGGCGCTGATGGATCATTGAGTGTGAGGTCTGGGTGTCTATCGCAATGTCACAGCAAGCAAAAGGGACTTACGGTTAGGAGCTCCCCCGTTGTCTGTGCGGCCCTCTCCTTGGACAGATCCTGGCTCGAAGGGATGTCCCCGGTGGTGTGAGAGGCTGGTCCAGAATGGATGTGCAACCGTATGGCCGCCCGCGTACTCGGATGGCCGGGCCGAGCCGCGTCGGTCAGAAACGGAGAAAAAGGGGGAGGAGCTACACACGGCTGAGGGACGCCGTGTGTCAGTGTTGGCAATCGGGCTATGGTCACAGGGGTGCAAAAGTGTCGGGTGTCTCCAGTGGCTACGCGTTTCAAGGTGCCCTTGAGGCTTGATAAAGAGGTAACCCCTTGAAACGCGTAGCCAGCCTCTCACACCACCGGGGACATCCCTTAGAGCCAGGATCTGTCCAAGGAGAGGGCCGCACATACAACGGGGGAGCTCCTAACCGTAAGTCCCTTTTGCTTGCTGTGACATTGCGATAGACACCCAGACCTCACACTCAATGATCCATCAGCGCCCCTTATTACATAGATCCACTGGGCCTTTCGCCAAATCCAACCCACTTATACAATTTTTGATAGTTGCGCTCCTGAGTTTTTTCTTTTGATTTGTGGTTGCTAACAGACATGGTCCTCTCCCTGTAGCGAGGAGCTTTGCACACCTACACACAACAGCCACCCGATTGAAGTTTGCCCACCCCACAGGAGTGCGCTTTATCTTTTTTGTGTTTTCTCAGGATCTTCTAGTCACAGATCCCCCTCTGTGCAATAAAAAGCATTTGCTTATCTATCTTACCAGTGTAGATTGATTGCCCTCTGAACTTCTGCTACAGACTGAAATTAATTCCGTATGCCTAATGCAGTCAAACATTCCAGAATGTCTTCACAGCTAAAACCTTATAGGACAGCTGAGGTTTGATGTTCTAGTTTAAAGAGGTTTAACAATTATGTAATAATGTAAAATATTATTGTGGTTATCATTATAACTATTCATATTTCCCACAGCACTGGTCCCTAGTAGTGTAGTGACTATGTTGGCAGCTCTGCTGCTGCCTGTTCTTGAGTTAGATATACATTATGTTGATAGCAATCACAGCATTGGGAGAAAGTTAGCTGGGGAGCAGTCCGTATATACAGGTGAAACTAGAATAATTAGAATATCGTGCAAAGTTCATTTATTTCACTAATGCAACTTAAAAGGTGAAACTAATATATGAGAGAGACTCATTACATGCAAAGCAAGATAATTCAAGCCGTGATTTGTCATAATTGTGATGATTATGGCTTACAGCTCATGAAAACCCCAAGAACCCCAAATCCACAACCTCAAAAAAGTAGATTATTACATGCAATCAATAAAACAAGGATTGTACATAGGACAATATCGGACCTCTGAAAAGTACAAGCATGCATATGTACTCAGAACTTGGTTTGGGCACCTTTTGCAGCAATTACTGCCATTACTTTTGCACGATATTCTAATTATTCGAGTTTCACCTGTATACCCATCGCACTCAAAATCGCTGTTTCCATAAACGTTAGGTGGGTGCAATGGCTGTCGACGGATGGTCACAGTCTCTATACATAGATAGAAATATGGTCACCGGCACTCCAATGGCAAATCAGATACGTCTATTTATTGACGTACATGCAGCATAGCATAATACACTCAGCGGCACTGAGTGTTTAATGCTATGCTGCATGTACGTCAATAGATAGATGTATCTGATTTGCCATTGGAGTGCTTGTGTCCATATTTCTACCTAAGATAGCTGGGGAGGACCCCATAAAAAAAAGGGGGTAGAAGAGAGGAAGCAGAGGGGCTACAGAGGGGAGGGTGAGGAAAAGGGACAGTGGGACTAAATTGTTTAGGTGGGTAATAGACAATGCACTGGAACCATATTGTAAAGGGGTAGCCAATGGTGCTTGATAATGGCGGAGGGCGGAGAAGAGGCAGCACAAATAGAATTGTAGCATATGAAGAGAGGAGGCAGGGGGACTGGATTGTGGAGGAGAGAGGAGAAGGCAGTGGTAATGGATTGTGATGAGGGGTAAAAAAACAGACAGCTAGTGGAAAAAAGTAGGCATTGAGATCAGATTGTGGAGAAGTGAGAGAGTGGAGATAGTGAAACTGGTTTGTGTAGAAGATAAGATAGGAGGCAGTGAGACCAGATTGTGGAGAAAGGGATAATAATAAGAAAAGTCAAAAAAAGTCAAATTGGGGTAGGGGGTTTAAAGAAATCAGGACTGGATTGTAGAAGATGGGGAAAGGGGCATTAAGACCCCTCTGTGTAGACGGTAAAGAAAAATGGCTGAGAGACCAGATTGTGGAGAAGGTGAGAGAGGAAGCAGTAAGACATTATTGTGGAGAACAGGAAGAGTGGAGGCAGTGAGACCAGATTCAATAGAAGGTGAGAGAGGAGTCAGTAAAATCAGATTGTAGAGAACAGAGAGAGAGGAGGCAGTGAGACCAGATCATGGAGAACATGAGAGGAGGCAGTGAGACCAGATCATGGAGAACATGAGAGGAGGCAGTGAGACCAGATCATGGAGAACATGAGAGGAGGCAGTGAGACCAGATCATGGAGAACATGAGAGGAGGCAGTGAGACCAGATCAGATAATAGGTCGCGAGATTAGATTGTGGAAAGGGGGAGAGAAAAGACAGCATGACTGCATTGGGGAGGATGGGATAAGAGGAGGCAGTGAGAACCGACTCCGGACAAGGGAGAGAGAGAGGAGGCAAAAGGAATGGAATGTAGAAAAGGGAGAGAGTGGAGGTGGTGAGATCAGACTCTGGACAAGGGAAAGAGAGGAGGTGGTGAGACCAGACTCTGGACAGGGGAGAGAGAGGAGGTGGTGAGACCAGACTTTAGACAAGGGTTGAGAGAGGAGGAGGTGAGATCAGACTCTGGACAGGGGATGAGACCAGATTCAATAGAAGGTGAGAGAGGAGTCAGTAAAATCAGATTGTAGAGAACAGAGAGAGAGGAGGCAGTGAGACCAGATCATGGAGAACATGAGAGGAGGCAGTGAGACCAGATCAGATAATAGGTCGCGAGATTAGATTGTGGAAAGGGGGAGAGAAAAGACAGCATGACTGCATTGGGGAGGATGGGATAAGAGGAGGCAGTGAGAACCGACTCCGGACAAGGGAGAGAGAGAGGAGGCAAAAGGAATGGAATGTAGAAAAGGGAGAGAGTGGAGGTGGTGAGATCAGACTCTGGACAAGGGAAAGAGAGGAGGTGGTGAGACCAGACTCTGGACAGGGGAGAGAGAGGAGGTGGTGAGACCAGACTTTAGACAAGGGTTGAGAGAGGAGGAGGTGAGATCAGACTCTGGACAGGGGAGAGAGAGAGGAGGTGAGACCAGACTCTGGACAGGGGAGAGAGAGGAGGTGGTGAGACCAGACTTTAGACAAGGGTTGAGAGAGGAGGAGGTGAGATCAGACTCTGGACAGGGGAGAGAGAGAGGAGGTGAGACCAGACTCTGGACAAGGGAGAGAGAGGAGGTGGTGAGACCAGACTCTGGACAGGGGAGGGAGAGAGGAGGTGTTTACAGGCTCCACAGCTCAAGCTGAGCTGTCATTTAGGGGAAGAATTGAGCAAATGACACTGAAAACCATTATGGTTTCTTTTTACATGTAGGGTCATGTGTTCCATAACATTCCATATCCTTGCACTTATGAGACCCAACATGGTAAAAACATGTTTATGCAAGTGGGAATGAATGACATTGTAAACTTAGACTGTATCTGTGCTACAAACCTGCAGTTCTGAATGTACAGTTAGCTACATGGGCATAAAGAAATGATTTACATGGCTTCATCCAGTATCTTAAAATAAAAGTAACCCCCTTGGTTTTTCTTTTCAATTTGTGTTGGAACATGCAATTACCATCTGTATTAAAGTGGACCTATGAGTAGCTTTACAAGTCTAGAAGCTACAAAAAAAGCAGCTTGAGCTCTAGGCAAGTGACTGCCTTTTCTTCCCTTTCCCAGTGATCACCCAGACTGTGCACTGACACCTAACTAAAAGGTGGTTATGTTACTCACTTGTCCTGGATATCTTGATAAGGACACGTGGGTAACATGACTTCCTTATATGCGGTATTTATAAGGTGAATAGGACTAATGATCAGAGCTTGAGGATCATTTTATAAGGCTTCCCGATGAGGGAGATATCATCCTGCAGGGTCCTAAATCTTGTAAATCATAATTGTGATTATCTATAGAGCACCTCCTATTACCACTAACCAGCCAGAATCCACAACCTCATCCCCAGCTATAGAAATCTGATGGTGGAAAACCTCTTATCAGATCCCACCTTTAACACGGGAATGCTATACCTCCACCCCGCATGTGATCAATCTTCATGACTCTGGATGCCGTCATTTATTAAATGAGCATTCATTTTCTACCCCCTAAAGGAACCAGTCAGCTTTATGACAATTTGCTTTGTATGCACAGTAAGATAATAATATGTATGCAGGTACATGAGTTATACCCCCGCTGAGCACACCTGGGAAGTGACAGCTTTATGTGTGATTACCTAAAGGCCGTTTACTTGTTCTTGCATACATAAAGCAAGCTTTTTTTTTTTTTTTTTGCTATTCATTGTTAAAGTGAACCTGTCACATCAGTATAGGGTTTGAAAGCCGGCACCTATGTGTGGATGTTTGCACCTTTTTACGTCTGCACAAGCTTCCTGGGAGTTCTGAAATCTGGGGCAAATATGCAAATATTGACTTGGCCAAAGAAAGTCAAAGTCTGGCCCAAGCCCTTTAACTTCCTACAGGTCACTATTGGGCTGGCTGATTCTTTTGTCAATAGCGAGGTGCAGGAGGAAGTAGGGTGCAGGATAGATGTGGAACTCTAATGTAAAGGTTGTCTTGATATGAAGGGGGGACTCAGATGTAAAGGGGGACTCTGATGTGAAGAGGGAATCTGATGTAAAGGGGCTTGATGTGAAGGGGGACTCTGATCTGAAAGGGGGTCTTGATGTAAAGGGGGGCTCTGATGTGATGGGGGACTCAAATGTGAAGAGGGACTCTGATGTGAAGGGCAGGGACCCTATTGTGTAGAGGGGGACTCTAATGTAAAGGGGGTCTTGATGTGAAGGGGGTGTTAATGTGAAGGGGAGTAATAAGTGAAGCAATCACCAGCACTCCTGAGTTCCAAGAATGTCAGACCTTTTTTATTGACATCTGAGTGCGATGGGTTATGAACTCAGCTTTGATGTGAAGGGGGTCTTGACGTGAAGGGCCTCTTATGTGAAAGGGAATCTGATGTGATTGTAGGACTCTGATGTGAAGGGGTCTTGGTGTGAAGGAGGGGCTCTGATGTGATGATAGGACTTTGATGTGAAGGAGAGGCTCTGATGTGATGATAGAACTCTGATGTGAAGGGGGTCTTGATGTGAAGGAGGGACTCTGATGTGATGATAGGATTCTGATGTGAAGGGGATCTTGATGTGAAGGAGGGACTCTGATGTGATGATAGGATTCTGATGTGAAGGGGGTCTTGATGTGAAGGGGGGGGCTCTGATGTATGTGATGATAGGACTCTGATGTAAAGGGGGGCTCTGATGTGATGATAGGACTCTGATGTGAAGGGAGCCTCTCATGTGAAAGGGACTCTGATGTGATGGTAGGGCTCAGATTTAATGGTAGGACTCTGATGTGAAATGGGTGACTCTGAGGTGAATGGGACTCGGATGTGAATGGGGGGATTCTGAGCTTTCTGATTGGAGCTACAGAACGCCATGCTAACGCACGGCGTGCCGCTAGTCTTGTAGTCAGCTTTGCTTCCATGCTCCCCCCACCCCATTCCAGCGCTACTTGATTGACAGCAGCTTCCCCCACTGTCCTACATGTCATTCTGCTGCTCGTCCTCAGGCAATGCAGACACTTGGAAAGAAAAGGAGGCACTGCAGTAACATGACCATGCAAAAAAATAAAAGGTACCGGTATATGTATGTGTCTGTGTATATACTGTATATACAGTATATAATATTTTACATTTTTTAAAGAAATGTTATTACAGCTATAGCAATTTGTTTAGAATAGCAATTAGCTGCTTTCACTGACTTCACAAATACTTTAAATGAGAAGATTGCGAAATCATTTCATTCATTTAATTAACACCTCTATCTACTTCCCTTGCAGTTAATTCACAGCACAGCACATGACAGTTTTGAACATGGTTAGTCTGTGTCGGACCTCCACCTCACATAGCAATGCATTAAAGCAATATGGAGGCTGCCATGGCGAGTCACTGTCTTCAAGCAGAATTCCAGCTACAAATGAAAAATAAGTAACCCAATGTAGGTAAAAATGTAAAACAATTAGAAAAAAGAAAATCAGCTTTTGCTGCAATGCTCACCTTCAATCCAGCGCTGTTCTCTGCGGAAGACACTGGTGCTCCTGAGCCACAGAACTACTGCAGGGTACGGTGATGCATGACATAATGCGAATGCAGTGCAGGTGGAATGACCATCCCCCAGCAGGTGAATATTTTGTATTCGTTTGAGCCAACAGGAGGAGCTTTAGGCTTTTTAATATACACTTTCCATCTGGTTGTTTACAGGGCTCAATAGCTCAAATTTAACTACAACAAAGCCAAAACTTTAGTTTTGTATAGAGTGGAGAGGGATTAGAACCCGTGTCAGGTTTTTATTGCTGTCTGTGTCCCCGATAGAGGGATTCACTCTCTCTATTCCTGTCCTGGTGACCTTTATTACTGAAAGTGAAACAAAATATAACATTTTGGGTTGTCACCAGAACAGGAACAGGAATAGATGGGAAATCTTCCAATTGGGACACAAGTTCTGACCACCAGGGATTACCCTCTCTATTGAGGGACTTTCTCTTACTTCCTGTTGTGGCTATTGAACAGGAAATTAAGGGAGATCTCCCCAATGGGACACGAATGGGAAAAAAAAGCTGACAAGGGTTATAACCCTCCTTTACTCTATCCAAAACTAATAAAAAATGTAATCTTAAAGTGATATTTACACAAACTTCCACTTGTTTTCAGCAATTTTTCCAGCGCTGGTGCTCTGATCCAGTGCTGACTGCTGTGTCTTCTGTGCCCCACGGCTGCCCGGGCTGCCTGCATTGACTTACCCTGTGTCTCTCCTCTTCTGCCTGCCAAAAATCTGTACTGCGCATGCGCCGCCTCATCATTTTGCGCTGCCGCTCAAGAATCTTCAGCAGGGAACGAGCGGCGGAGACACGGGTAACTAATTACCTATTTGGTAACTTTAAAAAAAAATTTTTTTTGCATATATCTACTACTTGCTAGCCGTAGATATATGTAAAAACAAAAGTGACTTTAATACTACTTTAAGTTCTACTTTAAGCGTACACACACACAAATATGTGAATCGGCTAAACCTGTTTTGCGGTGCATTGGTCCCCCTGTTCAAAATGAATGGTCAACCTTACCGCAATGCAGTTTAACACGTGGCCAATAACGCACCGCAGCGCAGAGGAACTGCCCAACTGGGCTCTTCAACTTCACCACAACTTTCCTGGCAGAAGTATTGAAAGAACATAAAAAGTCGATTTTATATACAGCAATGTTTCCTGTCAGAAGCATTTTACTGTTTTGTTTTTCCAGGGAAAACAGTAAAGGGAAAATGACCAGCGTCAAGTAATTAGAGAAAGAATAATGTAACGATATACGTGAACATAATGGTATTTCCAAACAGGAAACAATTTCCATAATGCAAGAGTCGAGATGTGATTAGGACAGACCAATACTATTTTATACCTATACAGATAGAGGTTCGATTGCTTTCAAGAGAAGAAGAGGAAGGGGATGAGGGGTACCCTAGTTGAAAACTGGATGGGCTCATTACAAGCACCACTATTGTATAATGTTATAATGATTTTATATAAATGGTCAAACCTTAAAGTGACATTAAACCCTCAGATTTTTTAACATAAAACAATACTGTAATGTGCGCTTTACTGTAATCCATGGTTGTTTCCCTTCTCTTTGCTGCTCTTCCTTTTAAATCTGTATCTGTTCTCATGCTGGGCAGAACTTCTGTTTTGCAGCAGACTGCCTTGTCTCTGGAATGGCTACATGGTGTCTGTGTGTAGGTTTGCAACCTGAGCCAGCACTACAGGAAGAGGCAGTCAGCTGCAAAGGGAAGTTCTCCCCAAGCATGAGAAGACATGAGGATTTAAAAGGAAGAGCAGCAAAGAGAAGGGAAACTACCATGGATTACAATAAGGCACACATTACAGTATTCGTTTATGTTAAAAAAATCTGAGGGTTTAATGTCACTTTAACTCAAGACTTTTTATTTTGCTGTGGATAGAGCTATTGAGGGTTAGAGTCACTGTCTATATCTATGTTCAGCCTACAAATTGCCTAAAAATATCAGCATATATAGTAAATTGAAATAGAACTTCTGACAATGTCTTTTCTTTCTTGTCACAGTGACACAGGAAGTCTTTAACCTACTGCTATAGGAAGACTCTACATTGGCAAAGAAAAAAATGTAGGCCGGCCCAGGATAACCTCTACCTCCAGCATACCTTGTTTGGTTTTTTTAGTGTCCTAGGAGGATGGACATCTTTTCTGCATCTCTGATGTGTTAAAGACAAAACTATCTTTTGTTGGGACATTTGTCTTTGATTTTTTTTTTTCTTCTTCAATCGAGACTTTTCTACATTGCTGCTGGAGCTTTGTCTCTTTGGTTGCAGATATCCGGCACAGTTGTCCTCAGCCTGGCTTTTTGAGTATCGCATCTGGACCCCGTAGACAGGACAGTGCTGGGATAGCATGGAAGTGGCTTTCAGGTACTGAGTTCCACATGGGGCGGTTTCCAGACTCTGTTTTGGCAAAAATTAGCTCTGGAGCACCTTCCAGGTCCAGAGGCACTAGTATTGCCTCAGCTTTTTGCCTTGTTTCTGAAGACTGACTTAGTGAGTGCACCAGATTGTCCCTGGCTTGGTGGCTCAGGAATCCGGCACCGGAGTCATGTTGTCAGACTGGTGAGGAGTACTAGATACCCTGTCAATACATGGAAGTCGTTGAAGTCTCATCCTCTGATTAACTAGAAGTTTGGGTGATTCGGCTGTCTCTGCAGCATTGAACCATCCTGCTGGAGAGTCATCCTGTCAAAATTCAGTCGGGCAATGCTACATTGATGACGCACTTCAATCATTAGGGAGGACCCAGAAGTATCCCACTGCGAGAGAGGTGGAGATCAGATCCTGCCATGGGCAGAACTTCAAGTTCCAGGTTTGTCTGCTGTGTATACTACAAGGGTAGACAACTAGCAGGCAGGTTTCATGGGGGGAGTGGTGCCTATACTCAGAAGTGTTTCAGGACCTTTGTTTCAGGTGGGGGATGCTGGATGTGGACCTTCTTGCCTCAGGTTCACCAAACTGGACAAGGTTATCTCCAGGTACAGGGATCCTCTAGCACTGGAAGCTCTGGTGGGTTTATGGAATTATTACACAGTGATATATGCCTTCCCTCCGCTGAAACTTTGTCATCTGCAACACAGGATCAAGCTGGAGGGCTCTCTGGACATCCTCACTGCTCTGTTCTTCCCCAGGTGGATGTGGTACTCTGATGGTCTGACCTGCTTAGACTTCAGGCAGACACTCAATGGACACTGCAAGATCTTCTGTCCCAAAAACCAGTTTGCCGTCCTGCTTCATGTTTTCTGGCTTTAAGGACATGGTTGTTGAAGCACACGTCCTGAAGGACATGGGAATTTCTGAGTCTGCAATTCATACAATGTTACAACCTAGGAAGTCTACTTCTCACAAGATCTATCATTGGACTTGAAATTCATACTTCACTTAGTGTGTCTTGGTGATTTCACCTGAGTTTCTCCATAGGATGAATTCATGGGATGAATCCTCTACTTCCTGCAGCTACGTCTGGACCAGGGTATGGCTCTCAGAGTTATTAAGGGTCAGGTTTTCTCCATTCCTATTTTCTTTCATATACCATTGGCCCCTCACTCTTTGATTAAGACCTTTCTACAGGGTGTCTCCCATGTAGGTCCCCGTCCCTCCCACCCCATACGTTTCTCTGTGACTCCATGGGATTTGAATGTGGTTCTCTCTGCACTTCAAAAACCATCGTTTGAGCCCATTAACGACAATCCTCACTCTGCTCTACCCCAGAGGTTTGTGTTTCTTGTGGTCTTGAGGTGAGTGTCTGACTTGGTGGCCTTATGCTGCAAGGATCCCTTTCTGATTTTGCATAAGGACAAGGTGATGTTGAGGCCCAAAAGGTCCTTCTGCCTTTCACCTCAGCTAGGACACTGTCCCTCTGTCCGGCTCCAGTTCATGAAAAGGAGATTTCCTTCCATTGTCTGAATGCGGTTCAGGTTGTGCAAGTCTATCTCTCAGCCTCTGCTCATGTGTGTCCTGGGCTCACCTGTGCTCTCTGGAAGCATGGAACGGCTATGCCGACTGTCAGGATGGAAAGCAGAAGGGAGACAAGAACCATTTTATTGATTTCCCCTCGGAGCAATGAACCTGTAAGTGCTCAGCTCTGAGTGCTTCAAGGTCAGATCACGGCTGGTGCGGCTGAAAAAACAACGGATTGAGTACTGTTTGTATTTAGTCTGGTTTGGGGAAGTGTAGAGGAGGCATTAGGTCCAAGAGACCATAGTAAAGTAAAGTGTACCTGTCACTCTGTATATGCTATCATATAGGGGCTTGCCATCCCGTTGTGATAACTATAAATTAATGTGAAAAAAATTAAGTTTTAGTGTTTAAAAAATAAGAAATTTTTTTAAAATAAAATACATTTAACACATTCTTCCACATTACATGTACACATACAGTATATAAACACAAACAAGAGCGTTCAGTGAACACAAGTACATACATGACAACTGCACAACACAAATAAGATATCACCATGGAAGCTCAAGTGAGAGGAATAATTATTGAACCATTATTTACAGTTAACTCCAAATTGATGAGCTATAAAGATTTTCAAAGCCAATCATAGTTTGTAGCCGTTTGGGGTCTTGACCTATATGGTATCCATTTCATCCACTCACTCTCATCTTTTACATTTTACAGAAAATGTAGAGATGGCATTGTTGTTTGTATGTGCTAAAGTTAAAGGAGAATTATGAGGCGAGTGATTTTCACTCAGCCTCATAATCTGAGCCGACCTGTGACAATGAAACTGTCACAGGTCGGCTCAGTAGATCGCAAAGTGAGCGAACACATACCGTCGCTCGCTCACTTCTCGATCTTTCCCTGCAGAGAGCCTTGACTGTCACTCACGGCTCCCTGCAGGGATTCTCCCCTGTCCGATCCCCCAGCGCTGACTAGCGAAACGGACGGGGGAGGGGGCGGGCACAGCTGGCTCTCCCTCTGGATAGGCAGAGCCAGCTGTCAATCCCGCAGCTGGGTGGATCCAGACAGTAATATCGGGATCCGTCCTGGCTGCGGAGGTCTAAGTATAGCTCGCGGTATACTGAGCTTTGGGTCACGGGAGAACGCTAGTTTGTATCCTCCCGTGACCCTTAGGAGAACTATGGGGAAAAGCCCTGACCCCATAGTTCTCCTTTAATTGGAGTGTATTTTTTGGTTACATTTTTTTTTATATTTGATAAACGGTTGCGCTATTTATTATCATGTGACCTAAAACAGTGCAGCTATAATCATTATATTCTATGGCTCTGCTACTTTCAGAAAATATTACATGTTTTCTGGCTTAAAGTTTGCTTTTATTTTTTTTAAAAAGTGAATTTTCACATGTGTGTGAAGAACAAAAAAAAAAAAAGGGTGAAAGTGTTAATTGGATTTTTAACTGTTATTTTTGGCTGGATTTCTGATTTAACTCTTCCACCAACTCTATCCAAGTCTAAGCTGCAAAAGCAGAGAGGGGCTTTAAAATGGACATACTGTATGCAT
>NW_017306287.1:2666913-2683724 GCF_000935625.1 Nanorana parkeri
TTATATATTTATTTATTTATTTTAAATATATATATTTTTTAATTATTATGTTTTAATTTGTTATCTTTAACCTAAATGTGTTGTGTCCTTTAAAGCAATAATTACAAAAAATATTTTTTTAAATTGATTAATATCACTTTATTTGTATTAAGGCGTTTTTCAGCATTGCCCTGAATGCCCTCTGATGCAAATATATGCAAGGCTCAGCATACATGTGCTTTGTTCCTG
This sequence comes from Nanorana parkeri, assembly GCF_000935625.1. Classification (NCBI taxonomy): domain Eukaryota; kingdom Metazoa; phylum Chordata; class Amphibia; order Anura; family Dicroglossidae; genus Nanorana; species Nanorana parkeri. The sequence goes on from NW_017306287.1 coordinate 2,667,142, forward strand.
AGCACACAGACGTGTAACTGTATACATCTCGTGCTCAGTGATGGCTCATGAAGGGTTACCCTGGCAGAATGGGTAGCAGGAGCTATTTATACCAGGCTGTGTCTGTTACAGCCGGCAGGCTCCTCGCACACCCCTCTGTGTGTACACAACTGTGTGCGAAGGCAGCTCTGCTCAGTGGCCAGGGTCACAGTCTCCACATGCAGCCAGTCCTGTGTGAGTGATGCACAAGATGCTAGATGGGTGACCCTCAAGGCTTCGCTGGGGGGGTTGCTTCACACACACACAACCTGAAGAATCGTCAGCTGTTGTCAAGCGCTATCAGCAATCTGCATAGCATCGCTCTTGCTCTGTTCTAGACCATCCACATCGGCATCGCCTAACTGTCCTATAGGGCATCCCGTGGAAGGTCGCTTGGTCGATTCTCATAAAACAGGTGTGCTGCTCCTTTAACACCTGCAGAGCATTCTTCTTTTCAGCGTCCCTTTAGTTCTCATTCCATCGGTCAGAACGCTGCTCTTTGAGAAGCCGTTCGATAGCTGGTCTGCTTCTTTAAATGCTGGCGAGCTGTAGAGCATATCTTCGCAAAGTCCTTTTAACCAACCTACAGAGCATTGCGCTCTCTGATCCCGCAGAGTATTGCTCGGCACTTGTTCCATTGTAGAGATCGCTGCTCATTAAGAAGACATTTACAGCTGCTTCGCTTCTTTCCACTAACTCCATTTCGCCCATCCTTCCCATACCGTGATCCATCCTGTGGTCATGTCACATCCCTATTAAAGTCTATCAGGAAGATGTTTCCAGCTATCTCTGCAATGATGCTACATTGAGAAGTGGACTTTGCAAAGGGAAAAGAATACCCTTCCTCTTAGAATATATTTGACACCTCAAAGCTACCAAGACTCATACCAGGTGTGACCAGCATCTTCATGCCAACTTACCCATCTGGCACATGGAGTCATTCTGTTTCATCTGCTTCCACCGCAAGGCTTTGCAGCAGCTTCCAAGCACAAGGTGAGAAAAAAAGGTACATCGGGCGTTATTTTTGGTATATGTGTATAGAGTTCATGGAGGAGAATCAAGAAAAATATTGCATGTGGTTAATATACAGTATGTAATCCAAGCATTAAATCTGTGGATTCCTTATCTTTCTCTACATGTAGATGCGGGCCAAGCTGGCCAGAATAAGTGCCAGGGGTAGGAGTTGGGATAGACTAGAGCACTACCGGGGGTGCTTAAAATGGTCACTTTATATTACCATAATCTTTGCAGCTGCTCAAGAACCCCCCGGCATTTTCATAGTTTGTCCCGACCCCTGCCACTGTCACTTTTGCTGGACAGCTTGGCATTTGAAAGGCGCATGAAATAGCAAAAGCGATTCATATGCTGGATGCTATCATTATACTGTTTTGTATTAACAGAATTCAGTTATCGGAATACAATATTGGCCTTTCAAAGTACATGTGAACAGAAACTATATTTAGTTTGCTAAAGCAATGTAGGCTCAATGTATGAGGCTTTACACAAGTATATAGATCTGTATTTATTTTGAGATCTTATTGGATTATTTTGTGAAAATAAGGATCCTTATCAGGGTGTTAAGTGAGCCTTGGGTGTCATAAACAATTGTATTTTTTTTAAATACAAAATTTGCTCACCTTTTATTAATTCTTTGTTGCAACTCAGTGCTCCTACAGCCTCTTTGCAGCCACTACCTGACAAGCCCGCCAGCAAGGCATTTCTCTAGCCAAGTTTCCTAATGGTGACCTCAGTGGACCATGCTTGTGTAATGTGCATTTAAATGGTCACTTAATGTCCCCATGGGAAGCCCGTGTGACGAGGTAACAATAGAGGAACACAATTGGGAAACAAGGAAAGAGCGTTGGCGTCCTATAACTGTAAGTGTCTGAAAAAAGACCGTAATGGCAGGATCACCGGGGATTATTCTAATTAAACTAAGGATTCATAACTACTTTTGAAATCACATAAATAAATTTGTGTAAATGTAACTAATGACATAGGGCTTAAATGAGACTTTAACGATTAACCTGCAACTGTCTATAGGGAGCTATAGGTGTTAAAGAGCTATAGACATGGTTTGGGCAACCATTGACCCTCCGGCACTTGGGGTATTTATGGATCTTCAACAACTGGAAGGGCCACAGGTCATCCAAGACAAAGGCACAAAATGCTTCCAGTGCAAATATACTTGGATGAACCTGCTCAGTCTTTGCACCGTGAGGTCAGATGGAATGGCCCTGAGAAGCTTTGCACCCCACCTATCCCAATTAGGGACATATTCCCTGCGTGATCAATGAGAACATATTTTCAGCAAGGTTGTGTATGCCATACCTTAAAATCAGGCGCCTGCCTGTGGACCACTAACCTATCACTGGCTTCTAATATGTCTCTGACTACCCCCTGTAGTGAGATTGACCCACCAGATTTCCCATTTCCTGAACAGAGATACAAACCAACACAAGTAAATCTCTCATCTGGGCTCTGCGAGATATAAAACAAGACATCAGGCATTTCAAACCACCAGCACCACCAATATGAAATATTTGCTGTAAATGGAGCTGACCATTCATCGGCTTTCCATTTGAGCAATGATTGATCATGGGTCTGCTAATAAAATTAGCAGTTTCTTTAGTGGGTGGGAGGGGGAGGGGGAGGGGGCATGCATAATACAAAATGTATGAGTGATAATATCATTGTGCAGTGTATTGCTCACTAGCTGTAATGACCCTCCACCGCAAGTGGCATCTGAGCTGTATGGAGATCTCTCACGACCCACAGAAGTGTTTCGTGACGTAATAAAAAAGCAGGAATGATATTCAGTGTGGTCATCAAGAGGAATATACAAGTTTACAGTAGTCAGGACAATAAAAGATAGTTGCTGATTGGTTGTTGTGGATCTTTACATTGTTCTTCGGCCTCGTTAGTTTTTTGGATGGCATGGAGAAAGGTTAGAGTAGTGGTTTTCAAATTGTGGTTTCAGGGCTGGATTTGCTTGCATTCAACTTGCCCTTGGTGTAATATTCCTTCCAATTACACCAATGATAGGGCATAATTTCTCCCATTGATACCAAAGTTGGGGCACTAGTTCTCCTTCTGACATGAAAGCTGGGGCACTAGTTCCCCCTCTGACATGAAAGCTGGGGGACAATTCCCCCCCATTGATGCCAACAATGGGGTGTTTTCCTCCTATTGACAGCAACAATGGGGCACTATTCCTCCAACTGCACCAATGATGGAACACAATTCCTTTCACTAACACCAATGATGGAACACAATTCCTTTCACTGACACCAATGATGGGGCACAATTCCTCCCACAGATACCAATGATGGGGCTCAATTCCTTCCACTGACCCCAATGATGGGGCTCAATTCCTTCCACTGACACCAATGATGGGGCATTATTCCTCCCACAGATACCAATGATGGGGCACAATTCCTTTCACTGACACCAATGATGGGGCACAATTCCTTTCACTGCACCAATGATGGGGCACTATTCCTCCCATAGATACCAACAATGGAGTACTATTCATCCTACTGATACAAACGATGGGGCACTATTCCACCCTCTGATACCAACAATGGGGCACTGTTCCTCCTGTTAACACCAGTGATGGGGAACTCTTCCTCACACTGATACCAATGATGGTGCACTATTTCTCTCATTATTACCAACAATAGGGCAGTGTTCCCCACAGACACCAGTTAGGGTGAGCAAGGGTATGACAAAGACAGGAAATATATCAAATATCAATATAGAAAAAATCAAACAGATATCAATATTGGGGTCCAGATAATTTAAACTCCACTCCAAATGATATAAAGATATTTTGCATAGTGTTTGGTGAGCTTTAGGGCTCGATAAACAGCTCTATTATAGTGTTTCCATGCACAGAGAGGTGTTTACCTAAAACAAAAATGCCAAATTTTGCATTCAAAATGAGTATTTTGCCACATTTTATGTTTATATGCATATACATGGGTGTCAGCATTACTGTATTGTGGCTAAGGGGACGAAGAATGATATACTTCTTAAACCTTTTTTATTTACTGTATGTGTTCAAGCGCAGCTAAACGCAAGTCATTTACACACCATTACAAGCATTTTGTTATGCTAGATCTTCTTCTGGCAGCAAGATCCATTGTAGATATGAATATTTGAATTCCATAACTCTCGGGAGATTCCACTGCAGTGATTTCCCAGCAGAAGTTTGTATCAGAGAACCCCCGCTCAAGGTCATGGTGAAGGTGTCATTGTCTTACAGCTTGCTCCCCCCTAAGGTATATTATGGAGAACCTATGGGAGCAGTGTGCAAGGTTGGCTTAGATTACAATGGCTGTGGCAGTTGGGTAGATCTGGGATTGTGCTAAAGGTACCCTATGCCTGAAGTCTCTGAGAGATAAACAAAGCCTACACCGAACTTTAATTGAAATATATTCCTCGATAGCCACAGACCTGTACTGAGAAAAATATGTACGCTGTCATGGCTGACCTCTCCTCCTGAAAATGCTGGATGTCTGGCTGTCATGCTGATTCCTTTGAGTCTCTTTAATACATAATGGCGCTGACATGGAAGATCAGACTTCATTGTGATTTTCCTGATCTGCATTTCCTGATCTTTCCTGATCAAGGGCATGATGGCAATTATGTACCTGAATCAGTATTGTGTGGAGCTAGCACGGGAGGTCTCTTTCCTTACTTCCTTCTTACTTCTTAATGTAAAGAAGTATAAGTACCTGAATTGGACTTGGTAAGCGCCATCTCCCTTTACATCAACACTCAGACTGGTAGAGGGAGGGAAAGAACTCAGAGCCTATCAGTAGGGATGAGTTTGGGATGTGTTGTGTTGCACTTACCAAGGAGCCCTATGATAGATCTGGGTTCATGATGAACAGTTTAGACATAATACAAACCCCCTTTGGACAATACTTGAAAGGAAGTTGTCAGTGCATGTCCAATCAGCTGCAGCCAGGGCATTCCCCACCCCACAGATGCACATAAACACAGGGGCGGGATGCTGGTGATATCATTGACCTTATATGGCCACACGACCATATTAGGTCAGTGTCATTGACTGTATATGACAATGTGGCCATATAAGGTCGATGTTGTCACCAGCATCCCGCGCCTATGTTCACATGCAGCTGCGAAGTAGAGGAATGCCCCGGCCGCAGCTGCTTAGACATGCACTGACTGCTTCCTTTCAGGTTAAGATGAGATCGGGTTCGGCCCAAGGGGGGTCCGTATTATGCCTAAACTGTTCATCAAGAACTCAGATCTATTATAGGGCTCCTTGGTAAGTGTAGGATGCAACCCAACACATCCCAAGCTCATCCCTACTGATAGGCTCATGTTGGAACAGGAAGGGGCCATCCCCAAACTGTTCCCACAAAGTTGTTCCCACAAAGTCAAAGGTCTGTAGCTATTGACTCTGCAGACAGTTGGCGACTACTGCGCACCCTGCTCTTCAGCATGCGCTGAGCCCGCTCTGTCATTTTACGTGGCTGAGTTGCTGTTGTTCCCAGTTGCTTCCACTTTGTTATAATACCAGTAACAGGTGACGGTGGAATATTTAGTAGCAAGGAAATGTCACGCAACACCTGAATCTAATGATTTGGAGGGGTGTCTAAATACCTTTGGCAATATAGTGTATCTCATCATCTGTGGTGAATTAGCCCACATTTCCCACTCGTAACAGAAGCAAGTGTCATGGGTGGACTGATGCTTCAAAGTGACCTTGTCACCAAAGGGTCTCTTTTTCCAAAAGTGCAAGCTCTATACTTACCTTCTCGGTTGCCCATTTGTTGAAATGCCACCACTTGGCTTCCCAGGCATTCAATCGGTCAGATGAGTCAAATAACGTGTCTGTTACCCCTGCTGCAATCCATGTACCCATTGCACTCCTGAGCGCTCATCCGTTGAAAGTAAGGTGGGTGCATCGGTACTCGACGGATGGCCACCGTCTAGTAATATAGAAAAATATGGACACCGGCACTTGCGTGCAAAACATACTTATTGCGACGTTTTGGGATCATGTAGGATCCCCTTCATCAGGCAGAACAGCGTTCTTGTTCTGCCTGATGAAGGGGATCCTACGTGACCCCGAAACACCGCAATAAGTATGTTTTGCACCCACGTCATTAAATAGACGTATTCTATCCTTGGAGTGTCCATATTTTTCTATGTTACCCCTGTGGCACGCTGTGGTTTTTCCCATCCTGTATTGATGTATGAGCCAGCGGGAGGAACCACAGCATGTGGCAGGGGAGCAGTTATTTCTAGACACTCGGAAGTGTAGAATACTTGCAGGGGGAGACGTGAAGCGGTGCCCTTTTTAACAAACGATCAGCCGAAAAAACAAATATAGAAACTTTTTTTTTTGCCGAGTGTGCTTTAAATAAAAGTTACCCCGTGGTGACAGGGTCATTCTATAAAAAAAAAGCCTCTTCCAAATTTAGCCTCTCACTGAATGTCAGCGCAACCTGTGTTTCCTTACTCTGTCTTTGTCTATTTTTTTTTTTAGTCTGTTAGCTTCCGACTCTCATCACAGCCTCCTAAAAATATCTTCTGCAATCACAGGCTGGCTCCCTATCGCTCACATCAAACATTAAACTCATCTTCACATGCTCTGGGCCCGGCAGACCCTATACACGCAGACACAGGCTTGGGATCTATTAGCAGGAAATGACTCATTATCCAGAAAGTTTGGACATTAGGAACTGCGAGAGGGCAAGAAAAGAAATTTGCTACCTTTCTGTAAAATGTGTTCCCCCAACACGCATTAGTGTCAGTTCACGGAAGAATAACGCACCCCGTATTTAGTATATCTGTCAATTATTTGCTAAGTGTTTTTTTTTTGTTTATTACTGATTCCTATTCCACGATTCAGCTGAATGTTCTAAATGCATGTTATGGTATTGATTTGTGCAGTATTTTGAAGGAAAAAAACAGTGTACAAAGACTAGTGTAAATAAAGTCTACCCCCAGGGAGCAACACTATCAAATGGGATTTTTATGGTGTTGAAAATATCTAAAACGATCAATTTTTATTACATTTATTGTAACAAACAGGTTAAAAATCTTTGGTTTAAAAGACAGTTTTATATGTGAGATTAGGAAAATAATACATCGCATTAGACATGTCAAAAAATGAGTTTCGTATGAAACAAATGAAAATGAAAAACATTTTAATTTGTTTTTAATCAACAGGTTAAAAATCTTGGATTTAAGGCCTCAATCACACCAGATGCAGTGCGTTCTGGCCAGAACGCACTACATCGTATTGTGGCTGGCTCCCTTTTTTGTAGGGCAGGAGGGGGCGTGGTGGGCCATTGAAGTGAATGGCACCGTAGCCACGCCCTCCGGTCGCAATGCGATCGGCCGCACGGGATCGCAATGCACATTGTGCCTGTGGTGCGGTCCGGTACGATCAAAATAGTGCTTGCAGCTTTTTGATCGCACCCCCTCCTGCCCACAAAAAAGTGAGCCGCCTGCGATGCAGTGCGTTCTGACCAGAATCGGACCAGAACGCACTGCATCTGGTGTGAACCTAGCCTGAAAGACAGTTTTATATGCGAGATTAGGAAAATAATACATCACATTAGACATGTATATGCCAAAAAAAATAGTTTTGGACGAAACAAATGAAAATGAAAAACATTTTAATTCGTTTCATCAGTGGAGATTAATTTTAATGCTGTTGCCAATTGGGAGGCAACGAGCCTCCGAATCCGAAACCACACAAAGAAACTGCAGAACGAGCGGCGGCCGTATGGGCCGCCAGCGCGTTCTGTGCATGCGCGCCGCCATTTTGTAATATAGCTTGGTATACACCAAGTTGGCGGCACCCAAATATGGGGGCGCCGCCATCTTGGTGTACACCAAGATATACTCCAAAATGGCGCCACGCAAGCGCAGAACACGCTTGCGGCCGATCCGGCCGCCACTCGTTCTGTGAATAATGTCACCCATGACGTAGCGTCATGTGACCTTATGCACCCCGCCTCCAAGATGGCAGGCGTAGAATGCCAATATGGCCGCTGCGCGTTGTGATAACTAATTTTTATATGCCCGAATATCGTTTTAGTATATTCAGGCGTATAAAAATGTGTTGTTTTTTTCGGATTCTGACAAACCACCGAATCAACTGAATTTCGTTGATTTGCAGGTTCGTCCGACTCCGAATACACATGTCTACATCACATTGTACACCAGAGGTAGGCCAGTCATGTGACCAAATACCTAGGCATTGGGCACCACATGATTTATTTATTATTACAGGTATTTATAGAGTGCTGACAATTTACGCAGCGCTTTACATAGTGCACATTCACATCAGTCCCTGCCCTCACGGAGCTTACAGTCTAAGGTCCCTATCTCACATGCTTACAGGGCCAATTTAGACAGGAGCCAATTAGCCTTCCAGCATGTCTTTGGAGTGTGGGAGGAAACCCACGCAAGCACTGGTATTGCCGGGGACCCCCATGGTGCAAGGTAGAAATGCCACCCACTAAGCCACTGTGCTACCACATGATCGTAGCTCAAGGGGCATAAAGGCAATCATGCATATTAAGCAGGACAGCAGCTCTGTTTGACTTCTAATCCTCCACTTCATCAAAGACCAATTGCCAGTGCCTAGGCATATAATCACATGACCAGCTGCCATGAAAGCCTGGAGGTGCGTTTTATGGAAGGTAGATATTTGATGATCTATAGCAGCGGTAGCCAAACTTTGGCCCTCCAGCTCTTCCATCTTGCCTCTGCCTCCGGAAGTCATGCCTGTGGCTGTCAAGAGTCTTGCAATGACTAATGGAATTTGTAGTTGCACCACAGTTGGAGTTTGTCTCCTGCTCCACACAAGTCCATATGTTTACCCAGAACACTTTCTTTTGCAAAGATTTTTTATTAATTTTAACATATATAAAACACCAAATACAAGAAAACAGCAAAAGAAAGTCATAACAAAGTATCAGTACAGCACAACATATGGTATAATCAATCCGTCTGTACGTTCCAGATGGATGGAAAGGGGTGACCGCCGATGACACTCCAAGTCTCGGAGTGACGCAAACGCAGGTTGTGAGACACATACAAATCCCATCACCCTAACCAAGTTCACATCTCATATATCACACCGGGTGAAATGAGAAAACAAGGGAAGCGGGCGAAGGAATACTCAGCGCCACTTCCCCCTAGATAACCCTTGGTGCGACTGACTAATGTGCAGGAAAAGCTAGGACAGAAAACAAGAGAAACAGACATGTAAAAGAAAACAAAAGGAAAAAGAAGAAAGTGCACAAGGGACTAAAAAAGGGGGAAGGGGGAAGGAAAGGTGTGGTGCCACGGGGAATGGTACCGCCAGGGCAGACAGGCATTATTAAAGATGTAGGAGGGCATGATTGAACCCACTAGATCAGGGGTAGGCAAACTCCTGCCCTCCAGCTCTTGGGAAACTGCAAATTCCGGCATGCCTGTGGCTGTCAAAGTCTTGTAATGCCTCATGGGACTTGTAGTTGCTCCACAGCTGGAGGACTGGAGTTTGCCTACCCCTGCACTAGATCTAAGTTGAGCCACCCAAGGAGACCACGTTTTCAGAAATTTGTCACCAGTCCAGCAGTTGTTACACAGGACTCACCATCAGCAGAAAAGGTGTTGCCCACTCACTGGCTGTACCAGTGGAGATGTCATTCAACACTGCATCCTTGGTAGCGATTGAGATTCTGAAATGTTCTGGTCAGCAAGCAATTGACTTCCGATGGGAAAAGTTACAACTCTGAGATGTTGATGTTGCTGCAGAATTGCTGGTGTGACTTGCATAGTTGTCAAGTGTCCTGGTTTCCGTGGGTCGTGAGATTTTGGACACCGTCCCAAAGGATCCAGGATACTCAACACTCTGCTGCAAACCTTCAGTGAATCCTTCCTCTGCTCCCAGAGCTGGTACGTGGAGAAGACAGGATAGAGATGTCTCACGTGGACACTCTCTCTGGCTGCTCTTCTAAATCATCCCTCCTTCCCCTTGCATGTGTATTATGGACAGGATCCATTTCTTGCTGCTCAGAATCTGGACTGAAGCAAGGATTGGAACCAGTGGCGTAACTAGTGACCTCAGGGCCCTGGTGCAAGAATCCATGAAGGCCCCCCCCCGAGGAAAAAAATTACGTATATTGTGTTATCCTGGTAATCAGCGGTTACTAGGGCCCCGCAGAGGCGGCTCTAGAGTTTGTGAGGCCTTAGGAACTCATCCTTATCTGTCCACCACATTTTTCTTTTTGGAGCCTTCAAGGTCCTCTAATTATGTTTAAATGTTGGCAACTATGGGATGAGCCAGTGAATGGAAACACTCCTTGTTTGTGGGTCCTCCATGCCTCTAACATATCATATACAGTAATACCTTGGTTTACGAGCATAATTCGTTCCGGAAGCATGCTTGTAATCCAAAGCGCTTGTATATCAAAGCGAATTTCCCCATAGGAAATAATGGAAATTCAGATGATTCGTTCCACAACCCAAAAATATTCATATAAAACTTATTACAATACTGTAATATAATGCTGTACAAAATAAAAATAAACCAAGTACCGGTACCTTCGTGGCTGGTCTGAGGGGGGCAAGAGAGAGGAGGATTATTGCGTAGGACGACTTTCACTATCACTAACTGAATCACTGCTATCTCTTGGCTCAATGGAATCTTTTTCATTTTGTGAAACCTTAATAAGGAATCTATCCAATGTGACATTGCATTGTCGTTAAACAGATTCAGCGCTCGCACTGCTACAGCCTTATTCGGGTGGTGCTTTTCTACAAAATTTTGCTCTTATTGCAAGGCATATATCAAGGCAAAATTTTTCAGAAATGTTTGCTTGTCTTGCAAAACACTCTCAAACCAAATTACTTGTAAACCAAGGTATTACTGTATATGAAATTAGAAAAATAGAAACCAATCCTTCTTTCTTGCATGGCATTGTGTTACCAAGCAGAAGACCAGCTTTCTCATGTGTCCTCACTGGGAACTATGACTCCATTAGTTCCATGTTCTGCTCAGTTGCAAATGGATCAAAGTCCCTAGCTTTCAACAACAATTTGTGGTTGCCTCCAAGACAATCCATAGGCTGGTTTCCATCTGGCTCCTTAAATACAATTTGTTTGGGATACCTTGCCTCCTTTTACCCAGGCGTAGCCTAGAAGTGTCATCTTCAGCACTCACTTTACCCTTTAGAAGGTCAGAGTGGTCACCAGGCATACCGGCCCTTGCTGCCAGAACAGAACCCCAACAGATGCTTAGAAGAACCCCCACATAGAAGAATGAGGAGATGTAACATTCAGAGGCTGCATATAAGGCTTCATCTTGAGTAAAGCAACCTGGTACATTATTAGTGTCCACCTGGAGGAAAACTTTCTTCCTGGCAAGGCTTTTTTCCCAAAAAGCCACTCACAAGTTGCAGTGCTAGACAATTCATGGCCCAAGGTGGCAAGGGAAACCTAGCCACATACTTCAGGGATCCCTCTGCTCTCTACTTCAACTCTCAAAAGCCCCCACCCACCTGTATATATCTAAATACAAGCGACAATAATTGACAGGTAGGTCTCCCAGAACCCAAGGAGCAGGACCAAGCCTTAAGGGACCTAACATCCTGTAACAAGCTGCCAAGGGCAAGATAGGCACAAACAATGTATAGCATCCACTGACCTTCAGTTATTTTAAAGTCAACCTGCATTTATTACATCTGAACATCTAATGTCACTTTATATAACATTAGACGCCTAGAGGAACCTGAATAAATGCTCAACTGTCTTGTGACAGGATGTAAGTGTAATTCCTCCCCAAGGGGATACAGACAACCAGAAAACCAGATGTTATGAAAAAGAAAAGTTGGGGTTTTTTAGGCATCTGAATGACAACTTCCAAACCAGTCTCTGCAACCCCGTCCAGGCACTGTTGTGACTGGACGGGGTTGCAGAGATGCACACACATTGACCCACTTCAATGACAACCTCCCTCTCCTGAAGAAGCGCCGCTAAGCGCGAACCGTTGAGAGAAAACCATGCTCCTCCACTGTTAACCTTCACTATTCAATGCTGTATCACGTAATATTCCAAATAATCATGTTTTTGTAATGTTACACTATCCAATCATGTTAATTATTTTCAATCATGGTTTCTATTATTAATGCACTGTGATCCAACCAATCATGTTATTTATGAAGGATAGTACAGAAATGGAGTGAGCTTTCAAGGAGATATACAATCATGTTGTCATTTTTATAAAATTAATTCATTCATTTTAAAAATGTAACACAAATACACAATATATTTTTTTATAAATCTACTGGTTTGGAAGTTGTCATTCAGATGCCTAAAAAACCCCAACTTTTCTTTTTCATAACAATTGTTCTTCAGGGGTGTGGCATCCATTGCCCAGATCCAGGTCACCTAACTTAAATTCAACCAGAAAACCAGGCTGCGAGTCTAATGCTCCCCTACTGTATCCAAAACTAGAGGTTTTGGCCAGGGTTGGGCTTCCGTGTAAATATTTAGCACAGTTCACTAGCAACTACCGATAACTGATATATAATATTTGGTGGTCTACAGAAGGTGTGATTAACCATCGCTTTGGTAAACACCTTCCACCCTCCAAGTGCAGAAAACCCCCCCAATTAAATCTCAATTCCTCCCTTTGCACAATGTTCCAATTTATATTGAAAACCTCATGTCCCGGGAAATACAGTCTGTACCTGCATGCAAATGTTCCCTCATTTTCTACTTAAATGGATTTTTGTTCTTGTCATTTCAAATCACAGTGGACTGACTCAGAACCATATTTACAGGCTGCACTGTGCTAGGTCAACTTAGATAAATGTACCTGCCGTTAGTTATTAGGCAGGCACGCTGTGTGCTGATTGGTCTAAGTCTTCTGGTGCCAACTGCAACTGTTTCCTTGCCATCTCTCATACCTCATAGCAAGCATTTCTTATTAGAGCACTGTCTGCTCTGGAGTCTGCATACCTCCACTTAGTCTTTATAGATTTAAGGAACTACAACTCTCAGCATTGCTGCCTTGCTGCCTACTTAAAATGGAACATTAGGAAAAAACAAAAATGACATACTGTATATGATGCATGTCAAAAGCATTAAAGGAGAATTTTGAGGCGAGTGATTTTCACTCAGCCTCATAATCTGAGCCGACCTGACAATAAAACTGTCACAGGTCGGCTCAGTAGATCGGGAAGTGAGTGAACACATTCCGTCGCTCGCTCACTTCTCGATCTATCCCTGCAGAGAGCCGTGACTGTCACTCACGGCTCCCTGCAGGGATTATCCCCCCCCTCCCCTGTCTGATCCGCCAGCGCTGACTGGCGATACGGACGGGGGAGGGGGCGGGTACAGCTGGCTCTGCCTCTAGATAGGCAGAGCTGTCAATCCCGCAGCTGGGTGGATCCAGACAGTATTGTCGGGATCCATCCCGGCTGCGGCGTCTCAGTATATAGTGAGCTGTAGCTCGCGGTATACTGAGCTTAGGGTGACAGGAGAACGCTAGTTTGTGTCCTCCCGTTACCCTTAGGAGAACTATGGGGAAAAGCCCGGACCCAATAGTTCTCCTTTAACTTGCAGTTCCCTTCCCTATAACATAGTTTTATTACCTGTTGATCCAGCCATTGGATCTGTTATTTTTTCCTTTTTCTTTAGCAGGCCAAGCTGTCCAGCAACAGTGGCAAGTACTTGGGTGAGAACAAACCCTTTAAGAGCCTGTTCACACCTCCGACCTTTTTACTGCATGCTATTGCACAGTGCATCTGGTGTATAGTACTGTGTGTTAGGTGCATTGAGTTGCCATTCATGTAAATGGAACCCCAACACACTTCCAAGCAGACGTCTGTTGCAGTGCATCGTAGTGAGTGGTAACATGCGCTGTGTTGTGTATTGGAAAAAAGTAGTGCATGCAGTTCTATGGTGAGAACGGGCACTTAAGTCTGGTGGTCAGCGTTTATTCATTTGGCTTTTAGCCAAAAGGGAAAAGCAACTGCTTAAAAAGTGTTAGCTGCAGTTAGGCTGTAATTTGTTTGCTGCTTACTTGGGGGTCTATTTATGAACAATTCGCACAGCTATTTGCCCTTTGAATCTTTGTGGGTGTTCGTTCTGTGTGAATAGAGGCAAGGAACATTATTAGTATTTGTGATTTTCCGGTCAAATATATGTAATACCACTTTATGACCACTAGATGGAGCTAATGAGCATAGTAAATAAATATTTTTCAGCTTGAATGTATTATAATACCACATTATGCCCACTAGGTAGAACTGATGAGCATAGAAAATAAGTATTTCTTTCCTATGCTCCTTAGCGCCATCTAGTTGCTATAATGACATTACATTACATAACATTACATTCGACCTGAAAAATAAACATCATATCTAATGGACCTGCATTAGAAGTGATGATGTCCCGGATCCTTAAACTGCCGGAGCCCAGGAAGAAGAGGCTGCAGGGAGTGGTCTAGCAGCCAGGCGTGACCGAGGATCAGGTGAGTATATTTTCTTTATTTCTCCCACTAGACCAAAACAATCACTTGGCCCTTGCAGTGTATGGGGTAGCTCCACTGCAAGGGTTAATTTGAAAAAAATCTGAAGTTCCTTTTCAAGCTCTGGGTGGACATGTTCTGTCCCTCTAGCTGCTTAGGGATCAAAGATATCATCATGCCCTACCCATATATGTCGGCAGTTTTATGTGCTAGGTTATAAGGTCATCCATATGTGGCTCATATCAGGAAGCCAGAAGAGAAGATATGTTGTCTGCACACCATTCAGCTTCAAAATATCGTCTTTATTGGCATTCTTGCAGCATAATGTGCAATGCAACGTTTCAGAAACACGCGGGGTCCCTTCATCAGGGGGAGTGACACTTGGCCTGACCAAGGGACCCTGCATAGTTCCGAAATGTTGCATTGCACATTATGCTGCAAGAAGTGACACTTTGCCTGATATAGGGACCCTGTCTGATGAAGGAAACCTGCATGGTTCCGAAATGTTGCATTGCACATTATGCTGCAAGAAGGGACATTTTGCCTGATATAGGGACCCTGTCTGATGAAGGAAACCTGCATGGTTCCGAAACGTTATATTGCTCATTATGCTGCAAGAAGTGAGACTTTGCCTGATGAAGGGACCCTGTCTTATGAAGGGATCCTGCATGGTTCCGAAATGTTGCATTGCTCATTATGCTGCAAGATGTGACACTGTGCCTGATAAAGGGACCCTGTGTAATGAAGGGACCCTGCTTGGTTCCGAAACGTTGAAGTACTCATTATGCTGCATGACGTGACACTTTGCCTGATGAAGGGACTCTGTGTAATGAAGGGATCCTGCATGGTGAAACGTTGCATTGCACATTATGCTGCAAGAAGTGAGACTTTGCCTGATGAAGGGACCCTGTCCGATGAGTGGACCCTACATGGTTCCTAAACGTTGCATTGTACATTATGCTGCAAGAAGTGACCCCTTTCCTGATGAAGAGACCCTGCTTGGTTCCGGGTCGTTGCATTGTACATTATGCTGCAAGAAGTGACACCTTTCCTGATGAAGAGACCCTGCTTGGTTCCGGGACGTTGCATTGTACATTATGCTGCAAGAAGTGACACTTTTCCTGATGGAGGGATACTGCCTGATGAAGGGACCCTGCATGGTTCCGAAACATTGCATTTCACATTATGTCCTGTCAATGAAGATGATATTTTGAACTGAAGCTGAATGATGTGCGGACATCATATCTCCTTCTTTGTACACAGTGACGCCATCCACTATTACCAAGTTCGTATCAGCAAGCTGCCCCATGCACCCATAAATGTTAGAGTGGACTGTTCCTGTAATATTCCCTTCCCCTGTCTCACTCATCCATCTGCATTCTGCCCGTCTCTTCTATTCCATGTGTCTCTCTCTCGCAGTAATTACACTTCTGAGAAAGTCTGTGGCTGCTATTCTTACTTAACTGATGGATTTGTGCGGTTTGGGAAAGTCAGGCCGGGTCTGGCAAGAGATGCACCAACTTTAAAAACAGCCATCAATATCACTTCTTCCTTATCGGTTATACTGTATAGAAATCTGCTCGGCATTCTCCGGCAACCAGTAGCTGTGCGGCTGCTGTGGAACTAAAGGTGCCAGCATAGCCGCAGTAGCTGCAGTCATAGTCTGTGTGGGGTATCAGTATAAAACCGAGTTGTTGGGGTTAAGTGGATGACCTTCAATCAATTTTTTATACTGCAGCTAAAAGGGTTCAGGTTCAGTGATACTTCAGCCCTGGACAGGCACTGGGTGGTTGTATCACTGGTTTATTATTCCTTGCAGGGATTCTGGAGGGGAAATCTTTGCATTGTCCCAGCTCCGCCCAGCTGCTGTTACCATTATAAGGGGTTCTCACTCATGCCATGGATTTTGTAGGATCTGTTTATGTCTGTGTGTTCGCCTGATATGTAAATGTGTAACACATGTGAGTTTTTTTTTGCAGGAGGATGCAATGACAGGTAATACGATAGATAGGGAAGACATGCATATTTATAAAAAATAAAACTACAT
>NW_017306287.1:2683735-2693716 GCF_000935625.1 Nanorana parkeri
TTTATTACTGACACATTTTTGAATGCTTGCTAGTCCATATGTATTATTTTATATAGAATTCTGTAGAGTAGCCACTAGAGGGAGCAAATTCTCAATTTGCAATCACGTCCTGCGTCTATAGCAACTGTTAAGATATAAAATGTTGTACGATAGAAATGTAGTGTAATACTGCATTATGGCCACTAGATGGAGCAGAGAAACACATTTATTTTCATGTATTTATTTTCAGTGTGAGACTTGGAGCTTCCTGTAATAAAGACCGGTCACTGCTGATCTCTCTCCTTGTGCAGGGTAACTGGTATTGTCTCCGCTCCTCTTGTAATAAAGACCGGTCACTACTGCGCTCTCACTTTGTGCAGGGTGACTGGTCTTGTCACCGCCCCCTCCTGTAATAAAGGACGGTCTCTGCTGCTCTCTCAAACTTTGTGCAGGGTGACTGGTCTTGTCCCCGCCCCCTCTTGTAATAAAGACCGATCACTGCTGCTCTCTAACTTTGTGCAGGGTGACTGGTCTTGTCTCCGCCCCCTCTCCTGTAATAAAGACCAGTCACTGCTGCTCTCTCACTTTGTGCAGGATGACTGGTCTTGTCTCCGATACCCCTGTAGTTTTCTGTCCTTGGCGGATCCGGCTGTGCCCCTCCCACAGCTCTGCTCTCTGCTCAGGCTATGTACTGCACAGTGATAATTTCACCCCTACTTTTACAAGGTCATATTTGGGTTTGAGGAGGCATTTGGTGCACGCAAAGTGGATTTATATATCCTCTGTGCCTATTGAGGAATATGCAGTGTGTAAATTAACATTTTCATGCCCGGAGTTCGTGATTAATATATTGAAGTGCCTGGAATTCAGCTTTATTAACAGAGAATAAATCATAAAGTGAGCAGTTTATTCTAGGAATAAGATAAATGTTGTACTGATTGCTTGTGACCAGCAGGTGGCGCTGTGACACTTGTGTCTGTGTCATTATACGATGACCTTCATAGCTCCCCAGGAAGGTATTACCGACATTGGCTTAGGAGGAATCTGTAGAAATTACCGTACAATATTATGGAAAAGCTCCCAATAGGCACATATGACGGAGATCAGACTGTACCAGCCACAAACCTATATTGCCATAATAAAGATCACATGGCCATAAGGCAGGGGTGAGCAACTCCGGCCCTCCAGCTGTTGTGGTACTACAAGTCCCATGAGACATTGCAAGACTGACAGTTCCAGGCATGACTCCCAGAGGCAGTGTCATTATGGGATTTGTAGGTAAAGCACAGGTGGAGGGCCAGACTTGCCCACCCCTGACACAAGGGATGGCATGCCCGTCTCACCAATGACCTCCACTTCTTTTAGAGGTACCTACGCCATGCCGGTCACATGATACAAAAACTGCTCTTCATCCGGTAAGGAGTCCTTGTATAAATATAGCCAATCGATACAATTGACTCTACCCCACCGACTGACCTGCCTGCTCATTGTGGGCTATTTGTGGAACACTATCCAGCTAACATGGCCGCAGTATTGAATAAGCTTGTAGAGGAGCAGAAAGGCGATCCCGTCATGTGTTTACCCGTTCCTGACCGTGGTGAAGGGGGATTGTAGTATTTCATGATTATTATTATTGCATGTCAATGCAATCTACTTTATGGAAACGACTGAAATACATATATGGAAGCTGTGTTACCCGCCAGAGGATTTGTATCTATGTCCATCCAGGACAAACGTTTCACAGCTGTGCTAGACAGTAGGTGGAGACGGGTGACCCCACCTTTTTGTGCTGTAGTTAAGCAATACAGTTTGGTCACCCGCAGCTTGTGGCTGAATACAGAAGCAGCTCCAGCAGGCTGCTGATTAAACTCCGGTATAAGAATATATTGTCCTCATACAAGAGTCCTGTGTAATCTCACTTGAATCTTGGTGACCTTTGTACATTTCTTCCAGATCTGTGCAGTAATCCAGTGTGACACTTGGAGCTTCCTGTAACAAAGACTGCTCACTGCTGTTCTCTCCTTGTGCAGGGTGACTGGCCTTGTCTCCGCCCCCTCCTGTAGTTTTCTGCAGCCAGTCTGTGCAGGAGCTTCCTGTAATAAAGACCGGTCACTCTATCCTTGTGCAGTGTAACTGGTCTGGTATCCACCCTCTCCTGTAATAAAGACCGGTCACTGTTGCTCTCTATCCTTGTGCAGTGTAACTGGTCTGGTATCCACCCTCTCCTGTAATAAAGACCGGTCACTGCTGCTCTCTCTTCTTGTGCAGGGTGACTGGTCTTGTCTCCGCCCCCTCATGTAGTTTTCAGCAGGCAGCCTGTAGTGGGTGGAACCCACGAGTCTGCTGTCTGCACAGGCTATGCACAGCACAGCGATGATGTCACTACTACATTTACAAGGCTACATCTGGATCTGCAAAGGCGTCTGGTGCGTACAAAGTGGGTTTATACCCTTTGCGGCTATTGAGTAATATATTTCAATGAACGTTTTCGTGCCCGGAGTTCAGCCTTTAAAAATTATTAAATGATTTGCAGGTACATGTTGAAATAATACTTAAAATTGTATAGTTACTAAAAAATATTCCACAGTCCCCCACTGAATAATGGTTCCTATAAATGAACATACTGGGGGGAATTTATCAAAACTGGAGCAGGCAAAAACTAAAGCAGATGTGCATGGCAACCAATCAGCTTCTCTCTTCAGTTTGTTCAGTTAAGGTTTGAAAATGGAAGAGAGAAGCTGATTGGTTCCCACGTACATCTGCTCCAATTTTGATAAATTCCCCTCATTGAATGTTGCAGGCCTACCCCCCGGCTCTCCAGCTGTTGTAGAACTACAAGTGTCAGCATGGGGACAGGTCCTGCTGGGATCTGGTAGTTTGGCAGCAGCTGGATCCCCATAGATGACTTATTGGCTGACATTAGAGGAGCTGTCCACAGTGCTGAACTGTGTATCCCTGTGCTATGTGCTCGTCCTTCCTGACAGCTCGTCCATATTAAATCTGCCCGGGGTTCACCATGAGTTTAATGATCCTAACACACAAATCCTCTTACCTGACCTTTACCTCTGACCTGTGACTGCTGAATCAATTTACTGATTGATCACACAATATATCAGTAAATACAAACGTATTGGTCGCTGTACTGATAATTCTCTTCATTCCAGGAATGATATACATTGTATATGTTTATATACCCGGATCTCTGGTCTGTGCAACCACATGCATGGGATTAATGCGGATCTATGTTGTATTAACCCCCCCCCCCCCCTTACCCTGACCTGGTGGCACATTATATATAATAGGAGCAGAAATACCCATCAGAAGTCCCAGCGTATACATTATATATTGATGAATGGATAAGAACAAATTTAACGGAGTTGTAAAGTCCCAGCACATCCTCTCCTGTTATGACCTCAGCACTGTAATAGGAATACATACTGGAGATGTTTTTCATAATGCATTTAAAGCTTACATGAAAAAATCCCTTTTATGTAGTGAGTGCTGCCGTCCATCTGCCCATCACTTTCATCAACTTCCTGGATCCCCAGTGTGCTTTGTGTCTCTTTCTCTGCTGCTTGATGTGATGCAATCTCAATTTCTCAATACTACATATCCCATCATGCATTGCTTCCAGCAAGCAGTGATAATGTTACATCGTTTGTTGAGATTACTTGTATGAAGCCTGCATACAGGGAGGCGCTTTGAGGAACCTGGCATTGGGGCAGCAGAGAGAATAAATCCGGCCCTGGCGGTGCCATTACTTTGTAATGGCACCTCAGTCGTGCCGGGCAGATCGCGCGGTTTCACGCCGCAATACTGCCTGTGTAATCATGCACGATTGCAGGTAAACAAAAGTGCGGTGCGTGTCGCAAATAGAGGTACATGTACCTTTTTTTTAGCGATTACCGTGCAGATGTAACACCATTGAAATCAATGGGGCCGCGCAGCAATTGCTGTGTGCAATCGTGCACCATCGCGCGGTCACAGGATGAGATATCGCCGATATCTGAACCTAGCCTGAGAAATGTCATGCAGCTATCCCTGAATTCCATTTAGAAAAGAAGTAGCTGCTAAGAATCTGCAGGAGATCAGAAGCACTGATTTGCAACAAAGGATGAAAAGAGGTGCAAGCAAGTATGACCTATTTCAATGGTATCATTGGAAAGTGAACTCCAACGGGCAAATACACAGTTGAACTAGAAAGGTTACTGGAATACAATGTCCGGCTGAAAGCAGTAGTTACAGTGATCCCAAACAGTGATCCCCCTTCCCCCTCCTCTCCGGAATAATCTGTTCCCGGATGTGTATTCATCATCTTATTGGGAGAAATCAATTCATTCCATTCCGAACCTTTTATCTCTTCCCATAATTAGTGTCCGCTCAGCATGGAAACTGCAGGGTTAATGGCTCCTCAGGGGACAGGATGGGCACTTTCCACCCAGGTCCAGACACATCCGGGCAGATTATTAACCTCTTTACGACACTGTGTCTGCCGTGAGCCTCATCCAGTCTGGAGATGGCATTAGGAGAACCTCACCAGGCTACGCTATCGCCCATCAGGGGGCATCATTGTACTAAAGACTTCCGAGAAATGTTGTGTCTGAAAAGAATAAGGAACAAGGACTTGAACTGCTGTATAGACATCTATGAATAAGGGTGGAACACAGGTCCTGATATAATGGATGTGAAGTCAAGCCAAGATTGTGATGGCCATATAGATGTTCATTAGCAAGGGATAATGAGAACTTTGAGAGCTTCCAACCTTTAATTAGAACAGAATAAAGGACTATAATCTCTACTCAGTGAGAAATGTAAGATGGATGCTTACTTTTAATATTTCCTTAAGGTCCGTTACTCTAAAAATTGATATTTGAGTTTTGCGGTTGCTTACAGGTTGAATCATAAGATACAATATCCCCATTAGATGTCCCAGTTCTGTCCAGTAGTTGTGGCTATGGCAGATATGAATGGTGTCATCATTGTCCTGATGGGTGAATGCTGTCTGCTCTCGGGTGCTTTTAGCTTGCATTTGAGATGACTTTGAGATATTTGACGATCATTAACAGTACCATCACAGGTCCTTCTGACCTCCTTCTGAGCTTCATTTCCTTCAGTTCTGAGATCCTTTTATACAAACCCTCAGGTGGACGGCTGACATCATAGAGATGATTTATTGAGTCTTGTGGTTGGTGTAGGAGTATTTACTTCTGCCTATGGGCTGTGCCTATATCCTATGTGTTGGTCAACTCACAATGGACATCTCAGTGGTTGGGTTAGGTCATTGAGGTCCCTCACCTGTTATATAAAATGTGTTTGTATGTGTCTATCTACTTTGACAGTTTGTCCAAAAAGCCAAAGCCAAAAATGCCCAACCTGCAGGGTAGTAATTAAAGCACACCTAAAGTGAAATAGGTCCCTCCTTACCATCCTGTAGATCAGGGGTAAACCATGTTTTGCCTCAACAGCTTTGGCCCAAAAGCTGGCCCAGCTTTGGCCCAACAGCAGTCCCATTAGGCATTGCAAGGCTGACAGTCACAGACATGACTTCCATTGGCAGAGACATGAGGGATTTGTAGTTTCACCACAGCTAGAGGACCAAAGTTTGGCTACCCCTCCTGTAGATGTTGAAAAATCCTCAAATAACTACCTTCCAGAAAACACAGCTCCAGGCGTCCGTGGCAGCTGGTCATGTGATCAGATTTCTAGGCACTGACACTTGGCCTTTGATGAAGGGGATAATCAGAGGTCAAACGGAGCTGCTGTCTTGCTTACTTTGCATGATTGCCAGTCCCTTATGCTCCTTCAGCTGAGATCATGTTGTTACCAATTCCTAGGCATTTGGTCACATGGCTGGCCACCATAGGATTCCAACACTGTGGCTTCTAAAAATCAAGTGTTTCAAGTGTTTTCTTTTACCTTGAATATAAAGAAGTGGGGTATACAAGACAAGAGGCAGGGGATATGATGATAGAGCCTTGGTTCTCAACTGGTGGGTCGTGACCCAAAAGTGGGTCGCGAGCCCGTGTTCAGTGGGCCGCCACATTCCTTCCACTTTTCTAGGGGAGAGGCTCCTCAGCCTCCCCCTAGTGCAGCAATATCAGTTCTCACACTGAGCAGCCATTCAAAATATGCTGCCTGGCACTAAGTGTCAGCTTGAGGGGGGGTGGGCTGGGGGAATGGCCGTGAGGGAGCTCCATCCATACATGCATCGCTTACAGCTCCCTCGCATGTCCTGTAGAGGTGCCTGGACCGGGGGGTGATGTCACATTCTGGCTGCCAGCACCTCTACAGGGTGCACAAGGGAGATGTACATGCAATGCACATATGGATGGAGCTCCCTCACAGCACAGGAACCCACACTGGGCCCCAGGCTGAGGACCCTCTCCAGTTCTCATAAGGTAGGGAGACTGGGTGGATCTTTAAAAAAAAAGAAATTCATTTTTTTTGGAGTGTGTATGCGTCTGTGGCTGTGAGTGTTTCTTAAGGGCCTTTTCACACTAGTACAGTGCGTTAATCAAACAGTCTTGTGCAATTAACGCACTGTACCATCGCATCTCCTATGCGTTCAGGTGTGGGAGGTGCATTGCGTTGTCATTCATTTGATTGGCACCCCAAACGTACCTCCCGCCCACAGTTCAATCACCCGCATTGGAACGCGCAGTACCGCAATGCCGGGCGTCCCATTGCAGTTCGACTTGGGTCGCGACTTAACGACCAAGGACAAATGTGGGTCCTGACGTTACACAGGTTGAGAACCCCTGATATAGAGTATATCTATATACAGTATATATCCATTTTAAACTAAAAGAGCCCTTTTCCATACACTGACTAGTTATGAAAATAGTCAGTGAAACCACTAAATTCAGATATCGAAAGCTAAATATAGAAAACTAAATGAAATGGAGTAATGAAAGGACCCAGCCCCCAAAAAAGTCATTTTGAATTCACTTTCCTCCACGTTCCCCCAAGCGGTTTTGCTGGAAGAACTCTACCGAATGCGTCATTCGAGAACCTGAAAGGAGAATTCCCCAAAGTCCAATGTGCTTTATTAGTCAATTCTCAGAAGACACAAAATACTGGAAAACACTTATGGATTACTACGCTCTTCCCGTCTGCCGCGGCTTTAAATGCCTTCGGCGAGAAAAGAGCGCTCAAGCTTGGTAAAGCAAATATTACACAATCAAGGTGTAATACTGCGGGGAGTTCCTGTCCAATATACACTATATTATGAGGAACTGGGAAGAGCAGAAAGTTCATCAATCCTTGTTAACACACCTTTTATATTTTATGTCATGCACGGGGCAGGGGGTCACAACCCCACCTCAAACAGGGTGACATGGTGAGGACGACTCAAAACAGTTAGAAGCATGGCCATGCCTTTTTGTAACTACAAATATGCCAGCGGGCTATTTGTCTCTGATGTCTCCTTGTCATCGGGGCGCAAAGTGATTGTAAACATAAAATGAATAAAGATGTCACCAGCACACCAGCATGAGAGTTTCCAAATCAGTGCAAATCCATTTTTTTGATAGCTGTCACTCAAATGACAAGCGCTTTTGGGGCCGCGCAGTGTCCCCTTCAACAGGCACCAGGCATCATCTCTGAGCCTGATGAAGGGGACTCTGCGTGGCCCCCGAAAGCACTTGTCATTTGAGTGACATCTATCAAAAAAATGGATTTGCACTGATTTGGAGACTCTCGTGCTGGTGACATCTTTATTCAAGTTTCACTGAGAGCCGCGCCATCCGCAGTCATTTCGAGCACCCGTTATTTTGGAGGGGATATCTGGTAAGGAGTGCTACAAAATATATGGACATTGTAAACATAAAATGTCACATTTCTCTGGGGAACCCGAAGAAGGGATCTTTTCTAATCGGGACATTTGTTCCCAGTGATAACTTTTGTAGGTCAGATTCCCCATCACTATAGGGAGATTTACACTTACTTCCTGTCACGTCTCTAGAATAGCGAAACCCGAACACTCTAGCAACCTTTTTTTTGGGGAGAATGAGTCGTGGCTTATTCATATGTAAATAGCGCCACCCATTCATATGTAAATATCACAGTTGAGACTATTTTCAGTGGGGGGTCCAGTAGCCCCTATCTTAATTTTGGTTGCCCCTGTCTGCCTGACTTCTTGTGTCCGGGTTTCTGCAGCCTTTAAACCTGGACACAGCAGTCAAAACCTGGATTGTCCGGGTGAATCCTGGACAGGTGGCAACCCATACTCTAGAACAGGAAGTGAAGGTGAATCTCAGGGGAGACACAGACAGGGGCTGTATCCACTACTTTAAGGATGCTCCAGTCCACCATAAAATAGTTGTATGAGCCCCCTGGAAGAGGAGTGGCTTTGTGGGGCTGGTCGTACGGCGGGGAAGAAGCTGGTGGGAGCCAGGAATAAGGTAAAGAATTCCCCTGCATTGATGCCAGACAGAAGGCTGGCAATGGAGCCAGCCACTGAAGGAATTGGCACAGTGGATGGCCAGCTTTAATAGTCACCTTGCTATCTGGGGTGATTATGGCTGACTGGAGTTAAGTTTTAACTTTCCAAACTGTTTTCATATAAAAGTTGAAAACTTTTAAAATAAGTATTGTTGCATATTAAGCAATCCCATTCCCATCGATAGTCCTTGGCTACAAAAAGAAAAATGAATCATCTTTCCAGAATCAATTGAATGTCTTGTAATAGATTAATGAATCAATAAGAGAACCGCTATGAATCAATGTATGAGTGATCTATTTACTCTCCTTCTCTGTCTCAATGATCTTCTTTAATAGAAATTAGGAAAAAGATGTGCTTGCTGGATGAATATATTAAACTAAAACAACATCTATTATAGATCATGGTTGGCCACTTACTGGTACCCAGCTGCTATGGGATGAGGTACTTAGGTTTGGGGTGCCAAGCTGCTCTTTGGTTGCACCTGAATGAAAACAGAAATGCAGGTTGGCTTGTGTTCCTTGGATGCATTTGAAGACGAACTCCAGACAAATATAAAAATGAATACAGTTATTTATTCATTAAAAATATTGCAGTTTTATTCAAAAGTCCAAAATAACATCCCATGCTACAGTCCACCCCACCAAACATTTCTGAAGTACATTGTTCGATACCCAGAAAAAAGGAACGCTATCGGGGACTTAACAAATTACTTTTTTTTAATCTTCAAAGTATTCAAACAATGTTCAGACAAGAAGAGTCGTATACCATATGATAGCTCCTGCTTGATGAAAGGTTATATGACACCTGAAATGTAGCAGCGGTATGAAGTCTTTTTTTTATTCACACTGACTGATAAGAGTAGGGATGAGCTCAGGTTTGGACTGCAACTGCACATAAGCAAAGGGAAGGAATGGAGGGACATCCCACCATGTGGCCATGTAAGGTCAATGGCATCACCACAAGCATCCTGCCATGTGGCCATATAAGGTCAATGACATCAGCACAAGTATCCCGCCATGTGGCCATAAAAGGTTAATGGCATCAACACAAGCCTCCCACCATGTGGCCATATAAGTTCAATGGCGTCAGTACAAGCATCCCACCATGTAGCTATATAAGGTCAATGGCATTAGCACAAGCATCCTGCCATATGGCCATAAAAGGTCAATGGCATCAACACAAGCCTAACACTATGTGGCCATATAAGGCCAATGGCATCAGCAGAAGCATCCCGCCATATGGCCATATAAGGTCAATGGCATCAACACAAGCCTCCCACTATGTGGCCATATAAGGTCAATGGCATCAGCACAAGTATCCCACCATGTGGTCATATAAGGCCAATGGCATTAGCACAAATATCATGCCATGTGGCCATATATGGCCAATGGCATCAGCACAAGCATCTTGCCACGTGACCATATAAGGCCAATGGCATTAGCACAATCATCCTGCCATGTGGCCATATAAGATCAATAGCATTAGCGCAAGCATCCTGCCATGTGGCCATATAAGGTCAATAGCATCAGCACAAGCATCTCCCCCCTTTATTTGAATGC
>NW_017306287.1:2694090-2701416 GCF_000935625.1 Nanorana parkeri
GGCGGGAAATAAAACATCACAAATTAATAAATGTAGACTGTGTTGTGAAAGGCCAGACCCTTGGGGACTGGGAGTTTGTGAACTTTTGGATGATAGTATGAACAGTGACTATCACTATCCCAAATGCACTGTAGTATAGGGCAGCACCAGAAGATGTGGAGCATATCCCCAGGGCAATTGCCACACCCCCAGCAGTGATTGGATATCTGTGGAAATATGGAGTGCAAGGTTTGGGGAGTCCTGTCTGTGATCATTCATTCTATGTGCATAGAGGCAAAAACAAACGTTCTTAGTATATTATCTTTTCAGGCCAAATGTAATGTAATACCATATTATGGACAGTAGATAAAGCTGAGGATAGGAAATATTAAAGAAGAACTCAGGGCAGAAGAAATCTTTACCTTTGCAGTGAGGCTGCCCTCGCACTGCAAGGGCTAAGTGCTCGTTTTGGTCTACGGTAAATGACAAAGATATACTCACCTGAACCTCGGCTGTTAGACCAGTCCCTGCAGCCTCTCTCCCCCTCCGCTTCAGTGGCCTAAGAAGAACCCGTGAGTCATCATGTCCAATACAGTGTGCTGGGAAAGAGGATGCCAAGGGACATTCTATCACCGGAGCGGAGTGGGAGAGAGGCTACAGGGACTGGTCTAACAGCCAAGGTTCAGGTGAGTATATCTTTTTTATTTTAGACCCTAGGAAAAAACGAGCACCATTTAAACTGACTGCTGCATTCTCTATACCCCCCCACCACCACCACCATCGCTGCTTTCATTCATCTCCCCACAATGAGCCTGAAGGGACAATCAGGAGTCCATAATGCTGACACATAGGAGCTCTGTGCAGGATGGCCCCATATATGTGTTGACTTGCTCAGCATTCTTGTGGCCCCTCTTATAAAGTGAAGCTGTCCCCGGCAAAGTACAGGTTCCCTTTAAGCCTATATGTTAACCAGCGCTACATACATCGAATGACATTTCATAAAGGTCAGGATGAACAGGAGCCCGTCAGAGGGTGATGACAAGTTCTATTTCTGGTGGCAGGCTTCCATAGGGCCCGGAAATGTGATGCCCTTGAGGGCAGCAGCAGTGGGACACCTCACCTCCCTCTGTAATTACATTCTAAATATAAATCTATCATCGAGATCTAGCTGATTTCACCTGATCATTGTTTTTCCACCATGAGAACAGCAAGCTAGTGACACATTGTGAATGTTCACAATGAAATTCAGGTGATTCACTTAAAGCCCAACTCCGGAGATCTGCTAAAAATAAAGAATGGTAACCGCCCCCCCATTTGTCAACATATACATAATGTAATGCTCATTCAGACTAGGTCGGGTTAAGAGAGACAAATTCCTTACACCTTGATCACAAGGCAACCGGTGCTCCCGTCTTCTCCTCTCCCGGAATGTGGGTCATCATGTACAATGCTGGATGGCTGGTCCCACATTGTATTTATTGATGTCAGCAATGGTCCGGCTGCATAACCAGAGCAAAGGGGCAGAATACAGGGGCCTGGGAAAGAGCCTGTGGGGCCGTGGAGTAAGATATGTAATGCCCCCTGTTAGGGTCGCCATACATGTTACACTCTGACTATACAATCTTCGTACAATCATTAAAGAAAATGTCATTCCGCTAAGGGTTACATCTACTTTAATAACAATATAAGAATGTTACAGAGGAAGCATCTAGCAAAAATCAGTTTTTTACAACTGTGAAACGCCTCGCCACATGTAATTTCATGCTGATCTGAAAGAGCTATATGTTCCCCTGCTTATCAAGGTCTAGTGGTGTCATCTCTTGTAACACTATCCTCCATAATCTCTGTGGGACGCAGCAATATGACACTGGCTCATGATGCATTCACATTATTAGAGATAGATGACAAAATGTCCATGCAGTCATACGCCATGCTGTAAAATAGAGATATTGAAGATGAGTCACAACACTAAAAATATTTGGTTTTCGCAGTAATCTAGGTCAGGAAGTAGATTTTTCTAATTAGTAGAGAAAAAAGGGAACCGCGGAATGTTTTTACAGCTTTCATGATATATTTAACATTTCAACGCATACCATTCACCTCCTAAGACTTCACTGCCATTACTATGCAGCAGAACTGGTTGTCTCCTTGTTCTGGAGGTAGCACCTTACTGTGAAGGTGTAGTGTAGAACAGCTTGATATTTCTTTGTTATGGTGCCTCTGGTGGTGAATTTTAGAGGAACGCTGGCATCAAAGTAGAACAAGCGGGTCAACTATATGGCAAAACGTTTGTGAACATCTGGTAATTACACCTACATGAGCTTAATGGACATTTTATTCCAAAACTAGGTGCATAAAAAGCACGTAGCCATGAGATCTCCATTAATAAACATCAGCATGCAAGGACGTTTGAGAGAATTGTGGACTTCCAACCTCGTGGTAACAGTTTGGTGGAGGACCTTTTCTTTTCCAGCATGATTGAGCCCCTGGGCGCACAGCCAGCTCCATAAAGAAATGGGTTAATGAGTTAGTTATGGAGGAACCTGAGTGGCCCTTGATCCTAACCCTATTGAAGACCTCTGGGATGAATTGCAAGCTAGATCTTCCCGTCTTACAATAGTACATGACCTAACAAATGTTTTTTTTTTTGCTGATACACCTGTAGCCTGGCTGGTGGCCCCTTTGACTCAGAGCTTGAGCACCACAGCTTGTCTCTCCTTCCCTGACCTTTGAAGAGCAGCATGCCAGGGGAAAAGAGGAGAAGAAGAACCGTGGACCAACCCCCACCCACTGGACACGGGAGGAGAGACATGGCTGAATT
Organism: Nanorana parkeri; assembly: GCF_000935625.1. Classification (NCBI taxonomy): domain Eukaryota; kingdom Metazoa; phylum Chordata; class Amphibia; order Anura; family Dicroglossidae; genus Nanorana; species Nanorana parkeri. Next base: position 2,696,891 of record NW_017306287.1, read on the forward strand.
CCATGGCAGGGAGAGTTACCTATGGAGAGCCCAGGAAACAGCTGCTGCAGATGCAGTAGCCAGAGCTACTACTGAGCTGACAACGATCTTCCGGGTCCTGAACTTGATCTGTGCTGATCAGTTTCTCATCTGTTCTGCAAACTCAGGGGATCACTCACTTGACACAACGGCCATTCAGGAAATGACTAGTATTTTTATCAATGGATACAAGGCTTTTGCTGATTGGACAAGGTGCATATCGTGACATCAGTGCCCCTTGTCCAATCAGAGAATGTATAGAATGACCGCTGTGCCGAGCGAGTGACCTCCTATGTTTTCAGAGCAGAGGGGAAGTCCATCCCCATAAAGGACCCAGAAGATCACGGACAGTACTGTAGTGGCTCTGGCGGTGCGTGTGCAAAAAATAAACACCATACTGAACAAAAAAGTGAACTAGGGTGTGCTCACTAGTCCATCTCCCAAAGTTATAGGGCCCTTCCCTGGCGCAAGGCCCCTGACAGGGGCGAGGCGCTCGTGTCCACCTGGCCGAAACCAGGCAGACCCATTCCTCATGATCAGCCGAAGCCGAACACCAAGTACTGGGTTAGGGGCTCTTCCGAAGGAAGACACCCAGTTCAAGGTAGGAAGGAACCTAATGGCCACGCATCCTCCCCCTATATTTCAGGGCAGGTCCGAAGACCTACACCTTCCATCCATGATTTACAGGTTCCCCAGGGACTGATCAGGTACGGCATATGTATACTTACATTGGGTCAAGCTGGACCAATGTAAGGCCCCATACACATGGGGCAATCTGGGATTCCTGCGGTAGAATTTCCAGGTGTCCTCTTAGGTGTGACCGCTGTACCCATTCAATTAAATTACTGGGTGACACCGGCCACATCTGTAAGCGGCAGACCACATGTATTCGTATATGCTACTATTACATGCGGTTTGGAATTGGTCACTGGATGCAGAACAGATGCATCCAGTGCCAGTTATCTATTCCAAACTGCATGTAATCGTATCATATACAATTACATGTGGTCTGCCGCTTACAGAAGCGGCTACTGTCACCCGGTCATTTACCTGAACGGGTACAGTGGCCGCATCTAAACGGGGACACCTGGGATTCCTGCCGCAGGAATGCCAGAACGCCCCAGGCAAACAAAGTTTTATTTTGCATTAAACCGCTGGAGTTCAGCTTTAATTCCCAACTTGCGTTCATCTGCTGCAGGCTTGTTAGCCATCATCAGTGCAAGATGCGGAAACTGCAAGTTGCATTTGGGGAATAACATTAAAGAATGATGAAACGGGTAATAAAAGGAAATTAAACATAAATAAGGAAACAATTACAGCAATTATGTCATAGTTGGAAATCATGCAAAAAGTGAATTTGCGCTTTTAAAAGAGAACATCGGGGACTTCTTAGCTCTATTGCAGCTGCAGCATGAGGGATACACGACGGCATTTAAGTGAACGGCTTCCTATGGGAAAATACTTCCAGAACTGTGGAAGTGCTTTTGTTTGCAAGAAAGTAACCCAAGGAAGTCCCTGCTGTGTTTTACAATCATAGAGCGACATTAGCCAAGCAAAGGGGGCAGCGGGTTCTGCATCCTTCTCCTGTTCTGGGTGTGATGCGGCCGACGTAGAGCGTCTTAAAAAAGAACTATTCTTAAATTCATGGCTTGAGCCCAGCGGCACAAAGAGAAGCCACATCCGCCGATAATTAGCACAAGATGACAGGAATTAGCTATATTTAACTCACGGGGGCTTTTAATAAACTGTCGGTGCAAAAAAAAAAGGCGAATTGCAGCCTGCACCGGAGAGCCTTAATTACCCAGAGTGTGAGTTCTATTGAAGAAAAGCACCACCTTGTCTTAATTATAATGGAAACAAAAAAAATCGAGCCGGGGCTTTGTCCTATTTCAGGAAGACGACACGGAGCCCAAGCTGAAAGAGACCGAAATTAAAGAGGGGGGATTCTGCTAGGACTTAAAGGTGAACTCCGGGCGCAAAAACTTTCATTGATATATATACCTCAATAGCCACGAAGGGTATAAATCTACTTTGTGTGCACCAAATGCCTTTGCAAACCTTGATATGACCTTGTCAATGACAAGCTGTGACATCATCACTGTGCTGTACATAGCCTGTGCAGAGAGCAGAGTTTTGGGAGGGGCTCAGCAGGCCCCACCTACTACAAGATGCATACGGAAAATGACAGGGAGAGGAGACAAGTCCAGTCACCCTGCACAAGGAGAGAGAGCAGCAGTGAGCGGTCTTTATTACAGGAAGCTTCAAGTTCAACACTGGATTACTTTACAGATCTGGAAGAAATACACAAAGCTCACCAACATTTTTGTATGAGGACAATATTTGCTGATCCCAAAGTTCATCTTTAAAGTGTATCTAAGCACAAGAGCAAAAATGTCACATACACTGAGTGGCCAGATTATTATGACCACCCCATGTATTGCAGCATACCAGTCCTTAGATGTGGTGACTGCATTAGTTTTCTTTCAACAGACTTCCTTCCTTTATATTTGTTGGAACTTCTTGCACAGCCTCACAGAGAAACACAATTACACAGTCTGATATGCATGCTGCACATGGCTTGGCTAAAACAGGAAGGAAGCCAGAGCTTTATTCTCTACCTTTTTCAATACAACAGAGTATACCATAGATATAACATAATTTATAAACACTGCCATCTAGTGACCAAAATTGTATACTGCAGGAGTTATTGCTATAAACATAGTAAGGTGTATTCTAACAATTTTACCTGCCAGGCAGTGGCATCACAGGGGGGGTGCGGGGGGTTGCGGCCCACACTGGGTGGCACCATCAGAGGGGCTGACTATCAGTCATTTTGGTGTCCCCTATGAAAAGTCGGGCACCCAGTCATGGACCGAGAGCCTGACAGCTGCACAAGAGAGGAGGAGACCCAGCGGCATACTTTATCCCGCCAGATGAATGTCCCCTCCTCTCTTTTCCGGCGTCCATCACCAAGATGGCTGCTGACAGTGAAGTGCCTCAGACGTCATTACGCGTTTGCATAATGACTTCACGTGTATACATAATTATGTGCGCCCAGCGTCCGCACCGAGTGACATCCAGCCTGGTGACACCCATGCTGCCAGGAACACACTTCCTGTCTTAGAGTGACACTCAGTCAGAATCTGAGCTCATTCTTATCCTGCACTATACACAGGCAGATTTTTATCTTTTCATTGGATCCTATCAGGAAAGGAATATGGCAGCTGCCATTGGCTACTTGATTTTATTAATGTCCACGTTTCCTTTCCTTGCTCAGTGAGTCACCCACCTTCATCGGGCATGTCAGCTGTAGGAACAACAGATATACACTTGTTCCAGGTCAGTGACCCTCTAAGCTAGGAAGCGAGGATCAGGATGACAACCCCAGGCAATGCATCTTCAAAAAAAAGTCAGCGATGGCAGCTCTCTTATTTCTATCTTGAGCGACTCCCTTTAAGGAGAGCAAAGCATGGCAGATCTAAGTTTGGCGGATCGCCTGTCTAAGCACATTTGCGCAATCTTATGACATCATTTTTTTTTTTCTGTACATGGATGATGGAATATTTTGCATCTTGTGCCTGAGATATCATAAGGTCACAGCAACCATTTGTGACTGCTATATATTGGGGGGGTAAATTGAACTGACAGACGTGTCTTCAGCACACAATGGACAGATTGCAGGATTTTTCCGTCTAGTTCGTGTTGCCTAAATCTGGGACAGTTCTTACATAAAGGGATACAAAAGAATGGTAATCATGCTCCAGGAATGTGCTGCCCCCCTTTGTTGTCACGCAGTGAGATGATTCCCCCCCCTCCCTTGCTCTACTGATACTGAAAGGGTTAAGGGAAGCCCAAAACACCTGCTGTTAAAGAGGCAGCGCTCCCATTTTCACCTCCCTCCTCCCATACGGCTGACCTAGAAACCAACATTCAGGCTTTAGGACCCAGCTGTGGTCAGTCACGTGACTTGAGGAAATAGTGATTTACAGACATAGACCGCGAGAATAAATAATGGGGGGGGGAATAATGTTTTCAAGGGGGAAGAATTACATAGGTGCGAGCGGGCGCATTTATATTGATTTAGAAGGTCAAGCAAAGACCGGTAATGTTTAAGGTGCAATGCAAGAACCAATTATCGTCAATGTATATAGTGTATACATACATATCCTGTATCCTACAATCCATTGCAGCCAATAATACTCCATATTTTGTTCCAGTTTATAAGCAATGGAATGCCGAAGGTAAAAAGCCAACAGAGGTTTCAATATCAGTGCAAAAGGAGGACTGTATATATTAAATGATCCATTTTGTAAAGCGCTGTGCAAACTATTGGCGCTATATAAATCCTGTATTATAATAATAATAATTAAAATGAAAACAATTATTATATTGATAATAATAATAATAACAACAATAATAGTAATAATAATGATAATATTGATGATAATAATAGTAATAATAATATTTAAAATAATAATAATAGCATTAATAATAAATCATTTTAGAAT
>NW_017306287.1:2701434-2709085 GCF_000935625.1 Nanorana parkeri
AAAAATAAATCTGTATTTCTCTATTGAATTTCCATAAGTTCTATCACGCTCCTAATAACCATATTGATTTGAAAGTTTGTAAACTTATCTATTGGACATGCCCATAGGATGGACTTCCTCAATGCACTGACACAATTCCACTCAGCCCTGTGAATATGTACTTCCTGGTGTCGGCGCTCTCACAGAGCCTGCCTTCTGAACGACAACTACTCAACGTCTGAACAGTGTAACATTATCATTGCTTGCTGGAAGCAATGCATGATGGGATATGTAGTGTTGAGAATTGGAGATTGCATCACAGGGAAAGCAGCAGGGAAAGAGACGTAAAGCACACTGGGAATCCAGGAAGTTGATGGAAGTGATGGGCAGATGGAAGGCGGCACTCACTACATAAAAGGGATTTTTTAATGTAAGCTTTGACTGTATTATCATAAACAACTCTACTATGTATTCCTATTACAGTGCTGATGTTATAACAGGAGAGGATATGCTGGGACTTTACATCTCCTTTAAATGTGTTTGTATCCATTCATCTACACATAATGAGGTGAGAATTGTGTGTATACAGAATATTAGTATCCAGGAGGTTTGTTGGAAAGCGTTCAGTCATAAAGTGCTTGTGGAACCTGAAGCAAACTCATCCACTCTCAAGTTATTACAATTGTTGCTGTTTTATTATTAGTCTGCAAGGGAGCGTTTCATTAATCTAAATGAAAGTACGGTAATAGAAATGACCGACCTAGAGACGGGTTATAACTGTTGAAAGGAAAAAAACGATGGTGCTGCCCTATAATGCCGTGCAGCGGGTGGCCCACAATTTTAAACAGGTATTGGGCAGAGTTTTTAATGAATTCTGCCAGGGATTACAGCACAGTAATGCTGCGGACCAGTTCAGGAGATTTCCATGCAGAGCGCTCTAGCAGTTTCCAGTAACCGAAAGCCGTTTCTGACAGTCTTGTGTAACGTGTAACGCCGGGTGTCACCCAGCCTCGGGACGCCCCTGGTTGGGAGGCATGCTCATGTAGTATGATAGCTCTCTTGTAAACATAAAATGAAGGACAGTTCCTCCAAATGACAGACAGATGGGAGGTGTGCTTATGTAGTATGATAGCTTTCTTGTAAACATAAAATGAAGGACAGTTCCTCCAAATAAAGGACAGTTGGGAGGTGTGCTCATGTAGTATGATAGCTCTCTTGTAAACATAAATGAAAAACAGTTTTCTCCAAATGAAGGACAGTTCCTCTAAATGAAGGATAGTTGGGAGGTATACTCATGTAGTACGATAGCACTCTTGTAAACATGAAATGAAGGACAGTTCCTCTAAATGAAGGACAGTTCCTCTAAATGAAGGACAGTTCCTCTAAATGAAGGACAGTTGGGAGGTATGCTCATGTAGTATGATAGTTCTCTTGTAAACATAAAATGAAGGATAGTTCCTCCAAATGAAGGACAGTTGGGAGGTATGCTCATGTAGTATGATAGCTTTCTTGTAAACATGAAATGAAGGACCGTTCCTCCAAATGAAGGGCAGTTGGGAGGTGTGATCATGTAGTATTACGGCTCTCTTGTAAACATATGAGCTCTCTCCTGTTACTTGCCATCTCTTTAACATGGCAGTGGTAAACACTATTTTTGGGTAGCGTTGTTGCTGCAAAATTCAGGTCAGATAAGATTGTAGGCAGGGACGTCCATAGACATTGCGCCACCTGAGACCGAGGAGGGGAGGCGGGGTGGTGCTCATAATGAAATTTCCGCGAGTGGTTATGGTGGATGTTCTGGGTTCTGGGGAAAGGACGGGGGTGGTTCGTGGTGCACAGCGCCCTGTCCAGCTCAGTGACATCACTGGTTGCCAGTGAGCTGGGCGGTACGCCATCCAGAACATCGCACTAAGCTGCTGGCAACCAGTGACATCAGTGATCTGGGTGCGATGCCGCCCAGAGCATCACAGGTTGCTAAGATATGTTAGCAACCTGGGACACTCTGGGTGGAAAGTGGGCAGCAGGCATACCTGCTGCTTCCTCCACGTGCCCCAATGAGATGCTGCTCATCATAGGGACGGCCCTGGTTGTTAATTTGAAGTATGCCACAGGAAACCCCCTATTTCACCCTCAATGGCCCTTTACAACCAGACTCCATCTGCCTTATTAAACAAAGTAGCATGGAGAAAAGAAGGGATGCACAAAGTGCAGTAACCCACATCAACAGAGCTGGATCAGTTAGGACATTTCTGGTTGGTAGCCAAGGGTGATGCCAAGTTGCCATCACTATTGTTTGCTGAAGTCCTTCCTTACCTAATGCATCATATGTTGTATATGTGACTCCTAATTAGTTGTTATGTGAAACTGTCCTTTGTTCCAGATTTCCAACCAACCTCATAGATGTCCCCAAAAAAATAAAAATTGACAAAGCTTCCTATTTTTTTTTTCTTCTCCATTTTCCATTAAAAAAATGGGATGGGATTAAATAGAGTGCTAGCGAGAGGACCACATAGGGTTATTACAGGACAGCAAGAGTGATGGGAATATAGAGGAGAAGGAGGAAGAAACGGAAGAGACGTATAGAGTACAGGGGAGGGGGAAGCACACAGGATAAACAGGGAGTGGAGACACTGTCACACAGAACACACACAGAAAGAGGGATACGGGGAGAAGAGACAGCAAGAATAACAGAGGGATGAAACAGAGAGCAGCACAGACTGGGAGAGACAGGCGGGGGGACTGACAAAGGAGGGAGAGCCGCCTGAATGAGTAGAGGAGAATGAGCTTGGAAGAAGGGAAGGAGAGCATTGGCTGCAGGGACTGAGATTACAAACCTGGGAAGGGATAGAACAGCCCAGGCTACAGAGACGAGACTGAACACGGGAAGAGAACAGCACAGGGTGCAGAGACAAAGACAGCTACGGGTAAGGGGACAGCACAGTGTGCAGGAACAGAGGCAGAACCTACAAGGGAAGGACAGCACGGCGTGCAAGAACAGACCAGGGGGGCCAAGAAAGGAAGGACAGCACAGTGTGCAATAACAGACTAGGGGACCAGGGAAGGAAGGACAGCACACCATGCAGGAATAGACACAGAACTTACAAGGGAAGAACAGGACAGAGAGCTGGAACAAACCAGGGGACCAGGGAAGAAAGGACGGCACAGGGTGCAAGAACAGACACAGAACCAACAAAGGAGGGACAAACACAGAACCTACAAAGGAAGGACAGCACAGTGTGCAGGAACAGACACAGAACCAACAAGAGAAGGACAGCACAGCGTACAGGAACAGACACAGAACTAACAAAGGAAAGACAGCACGGTGTACAGGAACCAAAGCAGAACCAGAGAAGGACAGACAGCACAGTGTACAGAAGCTGACACAAATTCAGGGAAGGCAGGACAGCACAGCGTGCAGGAACAGAGACACAGAAGCAGAGAAGGGAGGACAACACAGTTTTCAGGAGCAACAAAAGGCTGACATACAGAAGGGAAGGGACCTTAATGGTGACAGAGGGTGTCAGACAGGAAAGAAAGGAGCTCTGGAGGAGACAGTCTGGCTTGTTTCATCTCTGACCCTGATCACAGCTGGTCCGAACAATTGAGGTGTGCAGGTCTGCCCAGTCAGAGGACAGGTCAGGACAGAGAGGCAGGAAAGGAAAGTCGGACACGGGATGAAAGGAGCAGGGGGATTCTCCCAACCAGCATCTGATTACTGACAGCTACAGGTAAGAAAGACCGGTATCTGCAGACTAGCAATGCACCATTAATCTCTGGCATGCCAGGCCAATGCTAACTCTGTCTCCACCTCTACAACCCAAACATTACTCTAGCAAATGTATTTGTACCCTGAAATGCTAGACTATGCACTTTGACCCCTTCCTTACCAGACCCATCAATAGCCTTTGCCTATTTGCTACCAAAGACCTGCAGTGCATTGCCCATTGATGCGTTACCCTTTCATTAAACCTTTGCACGCGCAGGATCTACTCCAAGCTCCCCGGCTCCTGTTTTTTTTTTTTTTTCCAAGCCGGAGATAACATTAGTTCCTTAACACTTTTTCTGCCTGGCAACTGCAGACCATCGCTTCAGATATCCTATTAGCCACGCTCAGAGTCCAAGGCCTGCAGAGCATCGCGCCGTTACCCAGTCTCTGCTACACCACAGATCACAGCCACAAGCCTTTTAAGCCTCGGTGTGATATCTCGGAGCGTTCACCGGAGGAAAATAATTAAATAATCATTAAATCGGGCAAGGAAGGGTTAACCGGGCCTTATGTCAAATTAAGCCGGTCTTGGATTGAAGGGATTATTCTGTTTTTATAAATATGGTCGCCACCTTAAAAAAAAACCAAAACAGCCTTTTTAAAAAATCTTTTTAACGTCTGCCCTATTAATAACATTGGCATCCAGCCCCGTTTTTTCCTGGCCCGGCCAGTAAAATACCAGCCAGGTGGCACCCTATCGCTACGCATTACAAAGGCATGACTTAACAGCAGTGGAGGTTGGCATGTCCTGGAAAGTATGTGTACATCTGTGTACTTAAGCCTCTCACACCTACACGGCAATGCTGTATAATCTGTTTGTGTGTGATTGATAGACACAGGGCCTTTCTGTATGAATGATATTTACAAGGCATCGCTGTGTGGACCGACATGACTACCTCTGCGGCATTGTTGGCGTGTGAGACGGAGGGGTGAACCACAGACCATTCGGAAGGTCTCTAGGATAATGCAATACATTATCCGTGCCTAGGTCTGTGTCACTCGCCTTGTTTCTATACATGGAGACATGTAGATATTTCTCATCTAGGGCTAGGCAGCAATCAAATTGAGCATTGAACCAGGGCCCCACCATTAGGGCCCCCCTTTGCTTCTCTAATTTCCATCTCTAAAGCAGTTTTTCGAATGATACAGAATGCTAACTGCTTAAATAGAAATTGTATAGACGTTCCTAAGCTATATACAGTATGCATTCGTTTTTTTAAATGTTAGTGCATTATAAATCATTGTGAAGCTGGACAGCTTTGGGCCCCCATAGCAGTCGCCTGGTCTGCTTTGGCTTTAGTTCCACGCTTGCTTTGGTCATTAGGCCATGTACAAGACCCGTGCCATAACGAGGAACTGGGATATTTGTGCATTGTTCAAGAATTGCTCCCTTTTCTCCATAGAATAGGGCAGCCTTTCTCAACCAGTGTGCAGTGGCACCCTGGAGTGCCTTCTGGTTGCCTTGGTGCCTCGAAGTCATGCCTTTTCGTAGTGCAGGCAGGCTTCTGATGTGAAGGGGGCTCCTAATGTGAAAGGGGGGACTCTGATGTTAAAGGTGGCGACTCTCATGTAAAAGGGGGGGCTCCTCATTTGAAGAGGGGACTCTAATGTAAAGGGGGAACCCTACTTTTTTTGAAAAAAAAACTCCCCTTAAAATTCAGAATTACCATCTGGAAAACGGCACCAATTTTTTAAATCCAGGATCGAATTTGGTGAAATCTGAGATTGGGCAATTCCATGCTCATATTTTATATTTAAGAGAATCAGAATCACTTGATTTGCAGGTCAGGTCGCCTTCTCTGTAAAGGAACCATACCTCAGCTCCTTGTTGCTAGAGGATGCAGAGACAACTTGTTTTCAATGAAGCCTGCAGTGATAAACAAATGTTGGCTGCCATCACTGACATCCTTCTGAAAATGCTTTCTGAGCCAATGACTCAAAGTATTGAAGTCCCTATATTGAGGCCGTCTGAGGCGGTAGCCTTAGGCGGCATCTCTTAGGGTCATGTGGGTGGGAGAGCAGATGTACCTGCTTTCCCCTTTCAGGCCAGAGCGTCCCAGGTTGCTAAGAGCCTAGCAACCTGTGACGCCCTGGCCGGCGTCCTGCTCAGCTTCTGGCAACCAGTGACATCAGTGAGCTGGGCGGGACGCCGGACAGAGCCGGAGCCAGAGGTAAGGTGCACACCCCCGCCTAGACCACCAGGATCCCCCTTTACCCATCCAACACTGCTACTGCCACCCCCCAATGTGCACCACCAGCAACCCCCCAACACCCCCTTCCCCTGGAATGTGCACCACCAACACCGCCACCCCCAGCCACCTGGCCTCAGGCAGCGAAAACTTTAGAGACAGCCCTGATGGCAGCCAAAGAATTAGTACTGAAGCCAAAGGAACTGATTGCTAGCCTCCCTTCGCATTTTTAGATGGAGTCAAGTCAAGTGGCTACATTTATTATGGCAGGCTTCCTTTGAAAACTGGAGGGGAAGGCATCATCGTTCCGTTTCTGAGTTCAGTGTAATCCTGTATATTGTTGGTCATATTTAAAACAAAAGGACCAGATGTATGAAAATTCACTGTACGAACAATGTCTTGTTGACCACCATAACTTAGAAGCCTTGATTTATTTTAACGCAGCAAATACAGTTTACAGTTTATTGTTCAGCCCCATAGGCCCTATGAATTAAAAGTGTGCTAACAAGACTGTTGTATGGCAGCCAATCAGAACCCTTGTTTCTGCACACAACTCTGCATTGCAGATATGACACTTGGAAGCTGATTGGTGGCTATGGACAACAAGAAATGGTCGTTAGCATGGACTGGCAACCTCAGCACTCCAGCTGTTGTGGAACTACAAGTCCCATGAGGCATTGCAAAGGCTGACAGCCACAGACATGACCCTCCAGAGGCAGATTCCTGACAACTTAGTTTTAGACCAGTCTCAGAGTAGCAAATTTCTAATTGTTGGGAACTGGAAACGAGGGCTCGGCCTTCCCTTGTTACCAGTGCCGCAGTTTTTTTGCAAGCTGCCAGCACTCTTTAGTTTCAGTGCATGTCTGGGATGTTCCCAGCATGTTGGAAAAAAACTTCAGAGTGATAAGAAGTGCTTTGCATTCCCAGTTTTGCTGTTTATTTGGTTGTAGGATCTTACATGGCTCAGTACCTGCAGGCAATGGCCAAATATCTGTATAAATTGGAGACAAAACAGCATTAAAGCGAACCTGGGCTTTGCCCATAAAGCAACAGGTTCTCTATAATGGCGGCCCCACCAGCAGCACATACTTATGTACCCTGACTCCATCCTGCCAATTAAAAAATATCAAGGAGAGACTTCTCAGCTTGCTCTATTCTCTCTTTGAATAGAGCTTCAACAGAGAAAAGCGAAGGTAAGTATAAGCAACTAGTGGTGCTTGCAACAGGTTCACTTTAAAGCTGAATTCCAGGCAGATTACGGCACAAATGTATGCAGGTCTGTATAACACACCACATGGCTACATAAGTGAGGTTTTTTTTATACAAAAAGTTTAAAGGAGAACTATGAGATGAGTGATTTCCACTCACCTCATAGTTCTAGCCGACCTGTGACAATGAGACTGTCACAGGTCGGCTCAGTAGATCGGGAGGTGAGCGAACACATACCAGGTTCGCTCACCTTCCGATCCTGTCACGGCTCTCTGCCATGACAGGGGAGTTGCTGGATTCCCCTCTCCCCGCTCCGATCTGCCAGCGCTGACTGGCGGAACGGACGGGGGAGGGGGCGGGTACAGCTGGCTCTGCCTCTAGATAGGCAGAGCCAGCTGTCACTCACGCAGCTGGGCGGATCCCGTTATCTACATCGGGATCCGCTCCGGCTGCTGCGTCTCAGTATACCGCGAGCTGTAGCTCGCGGTATACTGAGCTTAGGGTAACG
>NW_017306287.1:2711260-2736063 GCF_000935625.1 Nanorana parkeri
TTAAAGGAGAACTATGAGATGAGTGATTTCCACTCACCTCATAGTTCTAGCCGACCTGTGACAATGAGACTGTCACAGGTCGGCTCAGTAGATCGGGAGGTGAGCGAACACATACCAGGTTCGCTCACCTTCCGATCCTGTCACGGCTCTCTGCCATGACAGGGGAGTTGCTGGATTCCCCTCTCCCCGCTCCGATCTGCCAGCGCTGACTGGCGGAACGGACGGGGGAGGGGGCGGGTACAGCTGGCTCTGCCTCTAGATAGGCAGAGCCAGCTGTCACTCACGCAGCTGGGCGGATCCCGTTATCTACATCGGGATCCGCTCCGGCTGCTGCGTCTCAGTATACCGCGAGCTGTAGCTCGCGGTATACTGAGCTTAGGGTAACGAGAGGACGTTAGTTTGTGTCCTCCCGTTACCCTAAGGAGAACTATGGGGAAAAGCCCTAACCCCATAGTTCTCCTTTAAGTATCTGAATTTGACTTGGTATCAGCCTCTTGCAGTCTATTGTACAGCAGATCTCAGAGAGGGGGGAGAGAAGCAGCACAAAAGAGAAGCATGCTAAGGGCATGCAAATAGGAGGAGAGAGCAGCATGACACACATCGGTCTGCAACTGTAACACTTTGGATTGTGTGTACTCAAATCAATCAATCAATTCGATTCTTATTATTATCAAATCAGCATGACAAAATGACATCTGATATCTTATTTGTTATTATCATCAGCATAGGGCTTCACTTATCAAAGTACTTAAGGGAAGAATTGTCTAAAGCTAGCCATACGCGGCTATCGCCCCACAGGAACTGTCCATAATTGGAGCTGTGTATGGCTGTCATTAGGCATTATGAGTTAGCGAGAGCAGCCAATAATTCCTTCTCTCATTAGGGCTAATATACTGTATATAACCTGTAATTCTCACCAATGGTAGTAACAGTGGTTTCCGTGCTTGCCCCATATGTCACCTCACCAGACAAGACATTTTGGTTAAAAAAGGGGGTACGATTTAGAACCTTGGTTCTCAACTGGTGGGTCGTGACCCAAAAGGGGATCGCGACCCCATGTTCAGTGGGTCGCCGCGTGACTTCTACTTTTCTAGGTGAAAAGCTCATCAGCCTCCCCCTAGCGCAGCACTATCAGTTCTTGCGCCAAACAGCCATTCAAAATATGCTGGCAGGTGCCGAGTGTCAGCTTAAGGTGGAATGGGCAGGGGCAATGGCCGTGAGGGAGCTACATCTATACATACAGCTCCCTCATGTGTCCTATAGAGGTGCCTGGACCAGAGTGATGTCACATTCTGGCTGCCTACAGGGCACGCAAAGGGATCTGTACAAGCAATGAACATATGGATGGAGCTCCGTCACAGTACAGCAGCCCACACTGGACCCTAGGATGATGATCAACTCCAGTTATCATATGGTAGGGAGACTGGGTGGATCTTTTGAATGGCACCCCAAACGCACCTCCCACCCACAGTTTGATCGCCCGGACCGGAATGTGTTGAGAAAGGTATCATAATGATGACAGCTCCTTGCTGCCATAATGGAGGCAGGACCCTCTCATGTCTTTATGTTGAAGGACACTCTGTATAAGAAAAGTGTGGTTGGAAAGCCTGAAACCTTCACTTGCCTACCCCCTTGGGCCTTATTTATCAAAGAGCACCAGGGAAGGCTTGTCAGAGATTCATCTGAAAGCCACATAAAAGCTCTCTGACAAAAGAGCTGTCTCACTCAACTCATTGCAGCCAATCAAATCCAAAACTGTACCAGAAAATTACAATTGGAGATATAAAGTTTGAATCTGATTGATTGCTGTGACCTGGATGAGTCATTATCTTCTACAGCCTGCTGAGAAATGTCTAATCTCAGATAGGTTAGAGACACCGTCATTAGGATATAAGCCTTCTTACAGCCGTGTCTCTTTAAAATACATGTACTATGCCTACTACAATTACCATTAATGCCTGTAGAGTTGCAGTCTTTAGCAACTGACCCCTCCGGGTGTGTTGGTTGCCTGCGTCCCCCTAAGGTCACTATTGTGTTAGAGCTGCGGGAACACACTAGTAACATAGAGGCCTTTCGCCCAACAGCCATTATATTACTGGTGTGTTCCCACAGCTCTGACTCAATAGTGACCTTGCAGCTGGCAGGTAGAACCACAGCGCACGTTGGGGAGATGCAGGCGTCCAACACACCCGGATGTGTCAAATGCTGAAGATTCTGCTGACAATTGTAGCTTTGTAAGTGAGAAATTCTTTCTATTCAATAGAGGCAGAGCTAGGTTATCCACAAGGCAACCTAGGCAGCAGTCTAGATCCTGGTGGATGCCAGCTACAACCTTCATGCTTCTGCAACAAACTAACAGGAATGCCCAACTGGTCAAAGTACCTGCTTGGGTACAATTGCTTGTAGGTAGCTGGTGCCTGATAGGGTCACGGCAGTACGTAGTATGCAAATGGAATGGCTTCTTTGTGCCTATTGCTATCCTTATTAATGTCAATCAAAGTGATGGTGGGGCAAAGTTGCAACCTTGCCAAGTGCCCCATTTGGCCTTATTCCATCCATGAATGGAAGTTGAACATTTAAAAAGAAAACACATATCCTAACAATAGTGTCTCTTTAAATAATGAAGGATACACATAGACCGATCTCCATTGGTGGTGAGAATTGGGCTGATTGAGGGGCAATAACAATCACTCCCAACTGTCGGAGAAACAATCTACTCTTCTATTAAGAAAAGGGGATAAAGCCCTCACTGTACGGGCGTCAGGTTCATTTATCAGCTGAATCATGAAGAAGATAGGGAAGTATCTGGGTATCGTGGCAGAAAAGGACGGGCAGATGTCCCACCGCCTGGTGCTCTCAGTGAGGCATCTGTCAGTCCGTGGCCACCCTCAGGCCCACTTATGTGGTTCCTGCTTCCAGTTCTAGCACACAGCACTCGGGATACACTTGACAGCCATTGGCAATCTCTCAGATAAGTGACAACTTTTGTTCCCTTTTAGACACCTTTACAGGAGGATGCACAGCGTTAAGTTAACGCAAGACGTTCAATCCCCTGACAACTGTGAATGTGGCAGTTGTCAGGGGAACTTGGAAAAACTCTCTGTGTCTGTCAGCCATTTTGAACGCTGTTTTGCAAACAACAAGTTTCTTTGTCTCTACGACAACACAAAGACAATGGGTTCATTTGCTGAGTGAAAAAAAGAATTGGGGACAAATGACTAAAATGTTATAACCATTAAATAATTTGTAGGGGGGAGGGGGGGGAGTACAGTAAAGTCTTTGTCCTTTCTTTACATGAATCAGACAACAATGATGACGTCAAAATGAGTTCACGCTCCGAACAGTTGTGACTATAAATGACGGCTAGTATTCTTCTTCTTATTTTTATTATTATTATTTTTGCACACTGAGGGGGATATGTATCAATTCTGAAAGGCAATGCTAAACAGTATACTGTAAGTCGGATGGATTTACTAGAATATTGCAGCTTGATTTTTAAAATCCTTCCTCAGCTGCTTTGAAGTAAAACTGTGACAGAGTAAAACCCGACCCCAACCACTTCTGAACTGTGCATCTCTTTAGACCACTTTAAATAATGCGGGGTCTCAGTTGCGCTGTGCAGGGTCTCACCAGGGCTGTGCAGAATCTCAGAAGGCTGTGCAGGGTCTCACCAGGGTTGTATGGCATCTCAGAAGGCTGTGCAGGGTCTCACCAGGGTTGTATGGCATCTCAGAAGGCTGTGCAGGGTCTCACCAGGGTTGTATGGCATCTCAGAAGGCTGTGCAGGGTCTCACCAGGGTTGTATGGCATCTCAGAAGGCTGTGCAGGGTCTCACCAGGGTTGTATGGCATCTCAGAAGGCTGTGCAGGGTCTCACCAGGGTTGTATGGCATCTCAGAAGGCTGTGCAGGGTCTCACCAGGGCTCTGCAGCATCTCAGGTGAGCTGTGCAGGGTCTCAAGTGGGCTGTGCAGGGTCTCGGGTGCGCTATGCAGGGTCTTACCGGGGCTGTGTGGCATCTAAGACGGCTGTGCAGGGTAGCACCAGGGCTGTGTAGCGTCTCAAGTGGGCTGTGCGGGTTCTCAGGTGGGCTGTGCGGGGTCTTGGGTGGGCTGTTCAGGGTCTCAGGTGCATTGTGCAGGGTCTCACCAGGCCTTGGGGTTCCCCAGGAAGGAGAAGGAGGAGATGTACGGTGGGCGCTGTAGACAGGACAGCATGCACAGGACCTCAGGCAGCTGCTTCCTTTTAAAAATTTGAAGCGTCGGTATTGGCTTTTAGTATCAGGGAATTTTCATGAGTACAAGTACTCATAAAAATGCTCAGTATCGGCACCGGTACCGATATCAGTATCGGTGCATCCCTAATTTAGATGAACGTTTTTGTTCAGCTTTAAATGACAATTACTGTTAATTGCACTTTTCCCTTTAGTTTACTGTAAGTGTACATCATCTGAGAAGCACATTTATTTGTCTTTAGTTTACAGTTTAAAGTTTATCTAATTGAATTGATCATTTTGAACCCCTCTGTAGGGAGTAGGTGTAGGGAGTTACTCATCCTTTCCATTCAACCGTTATGTAATACTTGCTTGGATGTGGAGGGATATCTCCTGAAAGATTCATATTTAAGGCACACTGTAATCTACATATCCTGTTTATTCTATAATTATATCCTGATTGAACCTGTGATCTTCTAGATGTATGGTTCTCTTCTTATCCTGCCTACTTGGCTTCCGTATGTGCTGCACTTATCTTGATAAAGGTTTCCTGCAATATGAAGGGGAGGAAAATGAAATGTATCTTCAATGCAATTAGAATACAAACCTGATTTTGACTTGATTTTAGCCTCTGGTAATCCCCTCTAAACTGGAAAAGGGGGTCAGGACTTGGGGCCAATCAGGTGTGCTGCATTCACATCTGTATACAAGGAACAGGAGAAGAGGAACAGAAGGATGAGCTCATTAGTCTCATACAGATTCTTCATCCAATCACAGGCTAGGGGCAGAGAGGCGACCTACTTGTGCTGCATAACTTCAGGAGAGAAAAGTCAGGTCTCCAGCTTGACTGTGCTGGGTAGACCTCAGAACTGGATGGACAGAAATGTAAATCTTTAGGCAGGTAAATCAGTTCCCTTGTATGTATTGCATCTGTATATGTATCTGTTGGCCTGGAGTTTATATTTAAATAAATGCATTCTCCTAGACCAGCTGCTGAATTTTATTATGATAAGGTTGTGTATATGGCTGTTACATGCCATGAGATTATTCAGTATAAGTGTACCTGTCATGGTGCTTTGAACCAGCATTCACAGAAAGGCAGCCCATACATGCTTTGCATGGGATCCTATGGAGAGCCGCTCATATATGGAACTGAAGTGATATACACTTTATTGAATGTTTGCAGTCTGATCCAAAATAATCTTTTGGCACTTAATATAGCAGCTAACCAGATTTCTGTTTATTTTTTTGGGACATTGCCAACACAACGTTGCCTATATTTAATGGGTGTTTGGGGGGGTATTTTTTGCTATTTTAACTTTTTTTTTTTGTCTTTAGCAAATATAATAAAGCAATTATTTTTATTTAGGGAATACTCAGAAGCTGAAGTGACCATATCACTTTTTCCTCTTTTGTTAAAGGAGAACTATGGGGTCAGTGTTTTTCCCCATAGTTCTCCTTGGGGTAACGGGAGGACACAAACTAGCGTCCTCCCGTTACCCTAAGCTCAGTATACTGTGAGCTGTAGCTCGCGGTATACTGAGACGCCGCAGCCGGAGCGGATCCCGACATCGATGTCGAAATCCGCCCAGCTGCGTGAGTGACAGCTGGCTCTGCCTATCTAGAGGCAGAGCCAGCTGTACCCGCCCCCTCCCCCGTCCGTTCTGCCAGTCAGCACTGGAGGATCGGAGCGGGGAGAGGGGAATCCAGCCCCTCCCCCTGTCACAATAATAAAGCCCATCCATTCCCCTGGCAATGCTGTGCACGATTAGGTAAAGCACACCATTGCTACACGTTCCTGGTCAATTGATCAGACAAATATTGCATCAAACACAAAATGGCTGCCTATTCCCAAAGTAGTAGAACAGCTTGTGGAGACAGGGCCGTCCCTACTGTATAATGAGGCAGCCTTAGGTGGTTGCCTCAGATGGCATCTCATTGGGGAATGGCCGGGTGGTGGTGGGGAAGGGGGACATTTGGGGGCCAGCCACAGTGTTCCAGGTTGCCCTTAACAACCTGTGATGCTCTATGTGGCTTCCTGCCCAGTTCACTGATGTCACAAGCTGAGCGGGGATGGTCTGGCTTGCATCCTGCCAAACTCCTGGCAACCAGTGATGTCAGTGAGCTTGGCGAGACCACTGGAGAGCTGCCCCCCCTAACGACAAATCAGTACTACAACGGCGCACCCCCCAGTGACCATTCTCTGCCAGCACCTCAACACCCCCCCCCAAATGACAGCACATCACCTCAGGCGGCAAATACTTTAGGAACAGCCCTGTGTGAAGAGAAGCATGGGGGCTGACATTGCTAGCCTCTTTCTAAAAATGCTGGTTGTGTGGCTTCAACACTTTTGCATCACAGACCTGAAACCAGCACACCATAAGTAGATGCCAAATACATGTCAAAATGCCTTGTTTGTATACGTTCTCTGGGTCAGTGACTCAAAAAGAGGCCAACACAGCAGAACAGCCATGAAAAGAAGATTCTGAAAAGGAGAGGTCGGCAATGGCAGCCTCCAGTAATTCTTTCATGACAGGTGTAGTTTATGGGGATGTTACAGACGCCTTGCAGGTCTGTACCTGAGGTGTAACTGTATGCTGAGCGCTTTATTCAGATGTCATTAAAAGGCTACCCCCTGGGGAGGATTCTGTATCATCTGCTGCCTGTACAGGTGTGCAATCAATAGGTCAGGAAGGTGGGGGGGGGGGGGGGGTGAGGCCGCATCTGGGTGTGCACTGAGGTGTGGCTGTACAAGCAATAGCCGGAGGCTGACATTCTACACTCATCATTACATTGTTCATGTGCAGATCTACACTGACAGCTCACTGAGTAAGTACATCTGCACCGAGCCATTGGAAATACAAGGCTTTTCCTAAACTGGTGATTCTTGACTATTTCATTGGGTCAACAATCAACACTAACTGATTTTGCATTGTGTAATTCTGTTGTTAATATTACTTGCAATATGAGTTGCAGGGACCCTAGATTACCAAGAGCAGTTGTGACTATGGCAATGACCCAACGAACTGTATAGGAGATGACAACAGTTGTCACTGTTACGTAGACCGGGATGGGATAATGTGTACAGCATAGTGTCATGTGCAACCGGAACTGGCTTTTGTGGACCAAAAACGTATTTTGTTGGAACAGAACAGAATTGCATGTAGACAAAAACAGAGTTGTGTGTGTACAGAACAGAAATGTGTGAAGGTGGAATAGAATGATGTGGAGAGAATATAAAAGCCTATGTGCAAATGTCTGTCAATAGAATAGAACTGTATGTAAATAGGATTCTGTGGACATCATAATAGTGAGCAGGAGCATAGGAACAAGAATGGCAGTAATGGGAGCTGTGACCGGGCTTCTGGTCTATGGGGGTAAGAGCTAGACCCATTTGCTGTCCCCTAAGGCTGCAATTACATGGAAAGTTATGGGATTCCCATGGCATTGGCAAGAACCTACAGATTATTGTGGGAGAAATGCAGATGTCTCCATTCAGATACGGCTGCTGTACCTGTTCAAGTTAAAGACAGGGTGTCAGTAGCAGTCTGCATGTCATCATACATGGAATGATTACATGCGGTTTGGGATAAATGATTGTCCCTGTATGTATCTATCCTGCATCCAGGGACAGTCATCTATCCCATACTGAATGTGATCGTTCCATGTATGTTTACATGTGAGCTGCCGCTGATACGACTTCAATGAGTACAGCGGATGCCTCTGAATGGGGATACCTGGGATTCCTCCCACAAGAATCTGTAGGTTCCGCAGGAATCCTTAAACACAGCATAAGCTATGATTTGATCAGGGTCATATGATAACAGGGTCAAGGGTGATATGATATCACATGACCAAATGAAGCAGACACATGGGAAGCATCACTGAGCTCCCCACCATTCACCAGCAGCTTCCCTATTGACCTCTGCTTTGGAGGATCTTCTTATTACAGCATTTCTCTGCCTGGTGGGGTTTGCTTTATTGTGAATGTTACTAAGAGGTAGTAAGGGGGTGGTAGTTGGGTAATGAGGTGCGGAGACATTGCCATCAAGAGGAGGATACAGTAAAGCTGACGGTAAAGCTGACCATGCACCAGTAGACTTTGGTGCCTTCGATTTTCTAATAGATAATGGAGACAAATCGATCAATGTTGATTGTAGTGACAAAAAAAATAGAAGGATGGAAATTTTTTCTTGAACAGATAAAAGTCTAACCGTAATGAGTTAACTCCATCAATTCCCAATATCAAATGAAACTTCGAACAACACTTGTCAAGTCTCTGATGGCATTATCAAAGGTTCGTTCCAGTGTATGGCCAATTTTGGACTTAGTAGGGGGCCCGGAATATAATTTGTACCAGTGCCCCTCCAACCATAGATACAATGTTGTGGTAAATTAAGACTAAAGTGAAGGGGGGCTCCTGATGTAAAGGGGGAACTCTGATCTGAAGGGGGCTCCTGATATGAAGGGGGCTCCTGATGTAAAGGGGAACTCTGATGTGAAGGGGGCTCTTGATGTAAAGGGGGAACTCTGATGTGAATGGGGCTCCTGATATAAAGGGGGCTGCTGATGTAAAAGGGGCGCCTGATGTGAAGGAGGGCTCCTGATGTGAAGAGGGGTCCTGATGTGAAGAGGGCTCCTGATGTGAAGGGGGCTCCTGATGTAAAGGGGGAACTCTGATCTGAAGGGGGCTCCTGATATGAAGGGGGGCTCCTGATGTAAAGGGGAACTCTGATGTGAAGGGGGCTCTTGATGTAAAGGGGGAACTTTGATGTGAAGGGGCTCCTAATATAAAGGGGTAAAAGATAGATCTGATGTAAAAGGGGCGCCTGATGTGAAGGAGGGCTCCTGATGTGAAGGGGGCTCCAATGTGAATGGGGGACTCTGATGTGAAAGGGGTGTTCCTGATGTGAAGGGGGGACTCTGATGTGAAGGGGGCTACTGATGTGAAGGGGGGGAGGGCTACGGATGCAAAGGGTGACTGATGTGAAGGGAGAAATCTTGATTTGAAGGGGCACTTCGATGTAAATGTGGAAACCCACTTTTTTGTGTGTTTTTGTGTGGGTTCCCCCTTAAAATATATAACATTTTACACAGGGGGTGCCTCAAGAATTTGCATACTTTTAAAGGGTGCCGTGACTGATCTAAGCGCGCGTGTGTGTGTGTGTGTCACAGTACCTATCCTCAGTGTCATTTCAAGCTTGTAATTATGATCATGTGATTGTTTTCTCCTCAGCAATTCACACTCTTTAAATGCACATTGCTACATCCTTTGTGTCAGCTACTCCAGGTGACACATGAAAGATCATTATCCGGGTGTCACCAGGCTGTCTCATTCAGACAAAACTGTGTATGCGTTATGTACATGATATCATTGCACTTCTTTTCCTGTTAAAGCCATATGGATTGTGTTTCATAAACAAGCCCACACATAGCTCGCTGTTAGTAAACACAGTTTTTCGGTTTCATTGTATATCCTCAGCCATTCGGTGCTACCGATACTTGGTTCATTTTTACCTCACATCTGGGTCTTTATGAAGTCATGTGCAGTGTACAGAAAATGCATGTGACCTTACAAAGCGATTATAAAATGTATATAAATGTGTGCGGAGCAATGTCACCTGTCTTGGGTGTCTCTAGCGTTAACTATGTCACATTTGTTTGTGCCCTTTTTTTTCTTTTTATCATGCAAAAGAAGATGCATTTAGGGTTAAACCTGGTGGCCATATGTCTTGTTTTTGCATAAGGGGAAATGTGCGATTTTGTTTTCTATAGCTCTTCAGCTTTTACTTTGGCTTTGCTCATAAGCTCTACAGCCGGGTAGGGTACCTGGTCCTACTCAGCTGATTAATAAAGCACCGAGGGTGGGGGGAGAGAGAGAGAGAGAGAGATCTTAGATAGATAGATGGATCTGAGATAGATAGATAGATAGATCTGAGATAGATAGATAGATAGATAGACAGATAGATCTGAGATAGATAGATATATAGATCTGAGATAGATAGATAGATAGATAGACAGATAGATCTGAGATAGATAGATATATAGATCTGAGATAGATAGATAGATAGATAGACAGATAGATCTGAGATAGATAGATCTGAGATAGATAGATGGATAGATAGATAGATCTGAGATAGATAGATAGATAGATAGATAGATAGATAGATAGATAGATAGATAGACCTATGAGACGGATAAAGACTTAGAAAATAGATGCGTCCGTAGGTTGACAGACGGACATGAGATACAGGGTGACATAATACACATCTATGGCACAAATAGTTGGACAGACAGACAAACAGTCCGGTTCATAGATATAGAATTTTATTGCTTTTATTGTCCAAATCAAGCTGCTGAAAGAGGACCTCTGATTGGCTGCCGCAGGGCTGTCATCACCATGGCATTATATACCCCCCTTTGTGTAGAATGGGTGAGGTGCAGGCAGGCAGCGAGGGGTTAATCCCCCTGTTAGGTGATCTATGAAATATCTGTTGGGCTATGAGAGGTTCAGGAACCTGACACTGTGCAGACAATGGGGCCAGGGGTGGAATTCAATCCGCTTCATTTTGCTGGCTCTCCCACCGCAGGGTGACACGATGACAAGAGGACTGACTGTACTCTGAATGTGGAGATCACACAGACACAGGAGACCAATTCTGCCTTAACCCCCTGCACGCCGCTGCAAAGAATGCCGCCACCACCGCTGACGTTCTCCGCTCAGCTATAGAACGTTCGCTCATTATGCTTGGGGGGGGTTTTTTGTTCCCGTCACCACGCAGTGACACAATGACCGAGATTGTACATAGGGTAGATGTACAAGGGGAAATGGAACAAAAGCCGCCTTAGAATATCACATTGTAAAAGTATATGAGATCAAGGGTGCGATTTGCTATATAATCAGGCTGGGAGGATACAGCTTGGCGGATGTAATAGATTGACACGATTGTATGAAGGGCTTTTCACCGATCCGCAGATTGATTTTATCCAACACGTAGAGCGGAGATTTTCCAGCCTGTCCTCAGGCCTCGCCGCCGCCGCCGTTCACGTTTTGTGGCTTTCCAGGAGAAAAAACTGAGCTGCTCGGTTCAATGAGCGATTAAAGCTCCTGTTCTCCAGATAGGAGATCTACAAAACACATTATTGGTTCCTGTTGGCTTTTTTTTTTTGATAAATGTTAACCGAAGATCAGGGATTTAGGTTCTGTTCAGACAAATCGCAATTTAACACGCGTATTGGAACACGCATGTGCCGTTGTTTTTAATGGAGCTAGTTCACATCCGTGTGCTGTGTTGACAAGCGTTGGCCAAAAAAGTGCAGCTCCTTTTGTTAGTGCGTCCACCAGGGCCAGACTAACATAGGGGCTACTTGAGTGCCAGCTCCAGGCCCACTATTAAAAATAGGCCAAACCAGCCTGGATCACCTTGGTGTGCCCAATGGCAATCTGGGCCGGCAAAGTTGATCACAATCAATCAGGAGAGGCACCGAAGGCTCTCTAATCAGGTATATTAGGCAGCCACTCACTGGGGCCTCATGGAGGAGTGAGCGGCCGCCTAATTAGAGAGCCACTGTGCTTTAATTTTTCGGGAAATTTCAAGGAAAATTACAGGCCACTGGTGGTGACTGAGATACCGCTGCTGAACACCAGGGCCAGCCGCAAGACAAGGAGAAATTTTATTGGTCAGAAAAATTACAGAACTAGGGCACACGCGTGTTGAGCCTAGCACGCCTCCGACAGCTGAGACCGCATCCGATATTCTAACGAGTTACAGAAAAATTATAGAACACCGCCTCTGCTGCTTCCTATCTGACCAACCAACAGCACCAGGCCCATGATGCTCTTATTCCAGCCCTGGCGTCCACGCGTGTTGTAAGCCCTATTAATGGCAATGGCACCGCATGGAAATGCACCTAACATGCAATTTAGCCCCCATTCACAATTAAGCGATACCGACGAGCATTTTTGCACACGCAAATGAGCATTTTCATGTGTTTTCAAGCTTCAGCCATTTTTGTCTTGGTCAATGAAAAGCAGTATCATCTATGACATTGTATGTCATCATCATCATCATCGTCCTTGTACCTGCTTCCTGGTTTTCCTGTGTGGTGTTGTGTTGTCTTGTGCTATAGTAGCTCACTGTCTGGGAAAACTTCACGCCCAATTTCTTCCCATGCCCTCTGCCGCTTGCCATGGTTCTTGTGATGGGCATCACTGGGGTCATAGGGGTTTTTGTGGGTCCTCACTAGGCAGGTGAAAGTTCCCACATCCAAGATGGACACTCCTGAACCCTCCATTTTGTTCGCAGGCCTGAGGTTGCAAGGAGGAGGAAACCAATTATTAGAGGCTAAAACACGCATTTTCAGACGCTCCTATTGTAGTCTATGGGGCCAAAAACGCGTGATTCTACTCAAAAAATAGCTTGTGTACTTTCGCCCAAACAGCAGCACAACATTCAGGTGTGATCAGGCACCATTGAATATAATGGGAATAGGGTTGCGATCTTTTTTTCAAGTGAAACCATGGGTCATGGGTGAGGACATGGGTCGTGTCTTATTCATATGTAAATAGTGCCACCCATTCATATGTATATATCACAGTCAAGACTATTTTCAGTGGGGGGCATTAGCCCCTATCTTAATTTTGGTTGCCCCTGTCTGCCTGACATCTTGTGCCTGGGTTTTTGCTGCCATGAAACCCGGAAACAGCATTCAAAACCCGGACTGTCCGGGTGAATCCTGGACAGGTGGCAACCCTAAATGAGGATCTTTATGTTGGGTGTCGTTGTGCTTTGGGAAACATGCAGCAAATCGCTCATGTGTGACCAGTCTCTTCTACAGCAACCTTACTCAATATTTTATTGGCGGACAGAACCCTAAAAAGTACAGCGAAACGAATGAAAATGCACATCAACACGCATGTAAATGCACCTTAAAAACACGCATGAAAATGTATAAGAACGCATAAGGTGTGATCCCAGTCTACAGGCCCCATTGATACATGAGCCTGCGTAACAAACGCATTTTCATGCTTTGTGGAAAGTAGGCAGGCAACTAATTTTGTATGGGATGACATCACACTTCAACATACAAGAGACGCACATGCAGCATTTTTGAGAATGCAACGCACTACAATGAACGCTATGGGCGCTGTGATGCTCTGTAGCTCAGTCGCTTTGGCAGCTACTGTATGTGCGCGTTGGGTGCCATTCTAAATCAATGGTACAACAGTACGCATATTACCGTGTGGTAACGTGTATTGAAGTAAGGGTCACCTCAACGCACAAGTTTGATGGCAGCCTTAAAGGAAACCAATCATTGAAGAAACATGGAGGCTGCTATTTCTGCCCTCCTACTGAAAAAGGTTGTTTTCTGGCTGTCAGGCTGACCCTCATAACAAGTATGCAGATAATGACTGATGACTTAGCTCTGACTTTTCTGCTCATGTGTTGTGTAGTAGTAAGGGGGGGACATTTGCAGCATAACAACAATACAATATAATACTGAATATTATGACACTTTATATCAGGGCCTATCTACACTGCAGGCTTCACATGGGATTAGAATTGTCATTAGCTGCAACCAATCAATGATACAGTACTGTATTGTCTTAGCATGTTCTATGTTGAATTTGCCTCAACAACCTAATGGGCCCCCCTTCCACCCCCAGGCCCCATAGTAGCCGCCTGGGCTGCTATCAGTGGCGTCACAAGGGGGGTGCGGCACGCACCCGGGTGACACCATTGGAAGGGTTACACTAAAATGACTGACAGTCATTTTGGTGTCACCCTCTATAAAAAGTCGGGCACTCGGTTATGGACCGAGAGCCCGACAGTGTCAGGAGAGAGGGGGGGACCCGGCGGCATACCTCATCCCGCCAGGTGAACGTCCCCCTCCTCTCTCTGCCGGTGTTCTATGAGTAGGAGATCTCGACAGAACACCGGCGGCCATCACTAATATGGCCGCTGGCAGGCCCCAATTAGATGACTGCGCATGTGCGATGACGTCACAGCGGGGGGTCACCCGGTCTCCGCTCCGGATGACACCCGGCCCTCGGGACCCCCCTGGCTGCTATGGCTATAGTTATGCCACTGCTCTAGATAAATATTCAACTCAGTAGCTCTAGACTCTTCTGTGTGTCTGCTCACTGCAAATAGTCATTCAAAATGGCTGCACTTATTGTCAATTGACTGACATTGGCCATCATTTGTTACTTTATGTACTTAGTACACTGCCGCATGTCTAAGCACTCCATCTTGGTAACAAATTTACATGCGGAAAACCCCCCCATTGCACAGACATTATGGGTTAACATTATGAAAACATTGCCAGAAGCCTAGAATGATCACTGGCTGGATAAAAGTGACTGATTAAAATAGGTGAAACATTAGCCAGCGCTGTGTTCCATCAATTACCTCCGTGTCTGCATTACTGAAGTCACAGTTGGACATTGATAGAAGGCCTGACTGTGATCGGACACTGCACATCAATGAGAAATGAGATTCTCTCTATATATTAGCTGTATGATTGGTATATCGATAGTGTTCTGAGTATATAGACTCACCTCCTGCCTAACTCAGCCTTTCCTTTTGCTTACATCCTTTGTCATTCTAAATGGTTATATTACAAGGAGCTGTTGGGTTGACTGTGACAAACGTCATGAAGATGTAGCATATACGGGTGTTAGTGATGGCATACCTCCCAATGAGAAAGAGGGGTACCTTCCAGGACAATATATCTAGGCAATGGACATACTCCCGCAGACCATTACCAATTTATATCCCCAAATTATTGGTTAAACCCAGAAGTGTTTTTCTGTATATTGGCTTTTAAAAATAGCAAACATGTTAAGAGGTAAGATCAAAATGTTAATGCAAAATAACACATTTGATAGTTAAATAGAACCTTTTCATAGATATCTGTACATCAGACCGAAAGGAGGGACAACTAGACATGTAACCCAGATAGCAAGGATAACTTGCTACAAACTTGTGGCAGGGTGAAATTGTAATTTTTGTTAACTTGCTGCACACATTCCTGGCAAGTTGTAGACTTGCAGAACACTTGCAGCACAAGTTCTAGGCGACACTTTTTGAATTTGTAGCAAATTTGCTTAGCAAGTCTATAGCAAGATTCCTGCAGGTCTTAGCAAGAGCTCTGCAAGCTCGCTGGTCTGGAGACTTGCTGTAATTGTGCAACAAAATTGTGAAGCTTGGCAAGTCTGCAATAGTTTAGTAAGTAATTTTCAAACTTGCAGCACAATTACTTGCTATCTGGGTAAGCTGCGAAAAAATTCGGTGCAATTCGTATATTTTGTTATTTCGGGATTCAGGATCCGAAATTCAATTCAGTTCGGGTTTCAAATCGGTTCTAATTTTCATTAGTTTCGTATGCGTTTTCGAATATTCGTTGCGAATACCACAGAAAACCATATACAGATATTAATACAAAAGCTGAATCTCCCAGACCCGAATGGCATTCAGGATCCGAATTTCTGAATTGCATTTGGGAGTTCCTGAATGCCATTTGGGTCTGGGAGCCATATACATATATTACTAAAGCTGAGGCTCACAGACCCAAATGGCATTCGAGAGCTCCCGAATGCTATTTGGAAATTTGGATCCCAAATGCTATTTGGGTCTGGGATCCATTTACATATATTACTAAAGCTGAGGCTCCCCAGACCCAAATAACATTTGGGAGCTCCCGAATGTAATTAGAAAATTCTGATCCTGAATGCCCTTCGGGTCTAGGAGCCTCACCTTTAGTATTATATGTATATACTGTATATGGCTCCCATGTTGCCGTAACGAAAATTCATGTTCAAACTCATTTGGATGCATTAAACCGAAAAACACATCTGATTGGCCAGAAAAGTGACATGTCCCATTCAGTCTAGTTTTTGAATGAAATTCGGATGAGATCCGAAATTCGGAAACGGAAATTTGGATTCGGACAATTTCGGATGCATTGGGATTAGAAAATTTGCATGTGTCCGAATGTCCGAAAATTCATGCGAATTTTGATTAGGAAACAAAACGAATCGCACATTTCTAGGGACAAATGAGGAGGAAAGAGGGACAGTGGGATTTGGTTCCAAAAGAACTTCATAGAATCCCATCGCACTCCTGACCGGATACAACCCAAAACATCGGGTGGGTGCTGTAATGATTGTGGGTGCCTCCGCAAATCAAGTACAAATTCCAAAAATAGTCACCAGCACACCAAAGCGAATTCTGTCAATTCATCTTTATTGACAAAATAACCATTTCGTTCCCTTCTTCAGGCAAACAGAGTGAATTTTGTCAATAAAGAAGAATTGACAGAATTTGCTTTGGTGTGCTGGTGACTATTTTTGGAATTTGTACTTGGTTCCAAAAGAGGGACAGTTGGGAGGTATGGGGATGGTGTCTGTTCTTGGAATGCTGCATTTCTGAAAAATATCCTATCAGTCGTATAAGTCTAGTCCCAGCAGGGCTGCCATTTGAATATCCTGGGCCCCATACCATGTAGACGTCAAGGCCGGTGCGTCCTTTTTACCTCATATAATGTTATTATGTCAGTCCTGCACCTTACAAACCTTCCCTTTAAGCTGGTGCCTTAAGTGTATGTAAACCCTAACAATGAACTTTTCTTATTGTTTCCATTTTGGTCTGTTTAATATACCATTGGAAGCATTTTGGTAATTTCATTTTTTAAGTGCAAAAACAACTATTTGACTTAACAAGGGCTGTGAATGGGCAGGCAAGAGAGTGTAGAATTCCTGCATAGGGTTTTGCAGACATCGCTCCCAAAATGCTGCCATTGACCTCGCATTAGGGGACACGGAATTGGGAGTCCCAAACAGGGAGCTGTCCTGTGTCCTCTGTGTTTTCGCAGATAGGCCTCATAGTTCTTATATTGAACTGCAGAATGGTTAGCTTTTATGCTGTAGAGATCTGAGAATGAAATTGGTTGAGTAGTTTAGCAAAAGACACAGGGAGGGCTAACAACAGGGTTTGTTCTAAATGCTGTGTGTTGTCAGCCTACAACAGAATTTAGGAGCTGAGGGCATTTCTGGGAGATCAGTATAAGGGATACAACTTGGAAACATATGTATGTATAGCAGAGATTTACTGCATATTTTTTTTATTTTGCCTTGACATACACTTTAAGTGACCAGATGGATGACACCATCAAAACATGAACCACATAAGCATGCATCTTCACCAACACACCTTTATCTATAGGAAGACTTTTTTTTGGAAAGACATCACAGGCCGAGGTTTCGAAACCACACAGGATCCCTTTATGGAGGCAAAGGAATCCTGAGTGGTACGGAAACATCAATCTGTAATGGCTATGTTTTTTACTTCCTTATCCACCTCTACACAAGATGGTAAGTTGTAGTGCTACACTCTAGGGGAGATGTAGGGAAGCCTGATCTGCATTCATATATTGGGCCCATCAATCAAAGTATTGAAGCCATTGGATTGTTGATACAACTAGGTAACTAGTGTGGCCATAAGGAGATGTTTTCATATATATATATGTGTGTGTATTAATAGCATTGCCCATTTGTTGCATATGTATGATTGCAATTGCCCATTTGTTGTCCACATATTGTCATGATTTCCCGATTGTTGATCTATCTTATCATGACTTACCCATGTTTAGGGCTACAATACCATTTGTATGTGTGACCAAGTCAGTGCTGTATGTTTTGGGGACCATATTACCACCATTATCAAAGGCCTGTCATGATCAAACCACACCCCCCAAAAACTCCCTGCAGAATCTCAGCCCCAGGGGGCTCCAAAAGTTCCCAGGTTTGCTTATCACTGAGACATATTATTTGGAAGAAGTTAGCCTAGTAAAGTTTTTAAAGGGCATCTCAAGTAACAGTGCCTTAAAGGGACCAGTCAATCATTCCTCAACAAGGCTTCCTGTCATTAGTGTATCAGGTGTTATGACCTTATGATCGGTCTGTTTGCACTGTTTTTATCTCTTGCTATCTGTAAACCAGTGCAGAAAAAAACCTTATCCATGCTGTGTAATAATCTCCCAACTTGCTGGCCTCCTCCTCCCACGAGGCCCTGCTGCCAAAGGCCGCGGAAGTAGAAGAGCAGATGTCTCTCAGAAGCCCGCCTCCAAAGTAATCTAAGACTGGCAGGAGTCTTTCATTCCCATTGCCAAGTCCATTTGTGCAGCAACACTTGCAGTCTAGATTGCGGAGCCCAAGAAATTCACTTGTCACTGCTTACCTTCTCAAGATAACACACATTTATATTGATTTCACTTTGTGTCCCTTTCTGTTTGTCCTAGTCACCATTGGCAGTGGAATTGAAGTTTAGGGAACATCCAAACTTTTGAGTTGTCTCCAGAATAGCAATAGAGGGGAAATCTTAAAATGGGGACATATGAATAGAGGGGAAATCTTCAAAAGGGGCATAAGTTCTGGTGATAACTGTCTGAGAGAGGATTTTGTTGTTTTAGAGACTTTGAAAGGGAAAGTAAAAGAAAATCCTACATTTTAGGTTGTCATCAGAACAGGAATAAATAGGAAATCTTCCAATTGGAGCACTAGTTCTAGTGATCGTGCTGACAACCAGGGTTCCCTTTGTTTTTGAGGGATTTTCTGTCACTTCCTGTTGTGTCTACAGGACAGGGAGTGAAGGTATATCTCGCAAATGACCAAGAAGAAGCATGCAGATCCGAGGTCTTGATATCATTGTCACGTCAGCTTCTGCCTACTTGTTGCTGGTCAGTGACTCATAAAGTATTAAAGCCAGAGAAACCAAGCTAACTAGCATTTTCAGAAACAGATTAGCACCAGCAGCCTATTCATTTTTTCTCAAGGGAGGTTTACTTTTAAAGGAACTTCCAGTCCTATGACTTAATCTGGTTTAGTCAGAATTGCCAAGTCACATATAATGTAGCTTTTTCTTGCCGTTAAGAAACAAAAGTGCTGGTTCTCTCACATGCCCTAAAGTATAGGTAGCCTATATCACATTTCTACTATGGGCATTGTGGGTTTTTTATGTCATTAGAGACAACAGAGAATCTTTTACAGTCAGCCAAACACTGTCTGGTAGACTTGGCATTGGGCAGCACTACCAAGCCGTTTAAAGACCTGAACAGTGCAAGCTAAAAAAAGACAATCAGATGACAAAGGACTAGTCAGCAGTATTGCCTGTGGGCTCCCTGCAGCTGATCTTTTCCCCTTAACTGAATTACCATGCCTCGTTCTGCACTTCTTTGTGTGGAGGCAACCATCTTATTAGAGTAGACAAGCATTGCTTTCTCAGGCCAGGACTGCCCTTATGATGACTGGTGGTGGAATGATCAGTAGACAGCAAGCCCACATCTACAGATTGAAAGAAATAACCACAGGGAGGTGCTTGACTTACAGGTCTTCAGGTACCGCTTCCTCTCCAGCAAGGAGAACAATGATCAGCACAGTAGTGGCTTCACCAAATCTCCTGAGACTAGCAGTGACAGGCAGCAGTGTCATGGATTAGTGTTTATCAACCGTTTTTCAGTCATGGCACCTTTTAAAAGCATGCAAAAGCTCAAGGCACCCCCAGTCTAAAATGTAAAAATAAAAAAAAAGTGTGGTTCTCCCCCTCCAAAATAAATACCAAACCCTTATCCTAGACAGGGGTGTGGCTGGTATGGATTTTAAAGCGGGACCCCATGCAAAAACAATAAAAAGCTTATGTGGAGTTTCCCACTTTCACATCAGAGTCCCCCCTTAACATCAGGAGACCCATTCACATCAGAGTCTGTGCATTCATATCAGGAGACCCCTTCACATCAGAGTCCCCCCTTAACATCAGGAGACCCATTCACATCAGAGTCTGTGCATTCATATCAGGAGACCCCTTCACATAAGAGTCCCCCCTTAACATCAGGAGACCCATTCGCATCAGAGTCTGTGCATTCATATCAGGAGACCCCTTCACATCAGAGTCCCACCTTAACATCAGGAGACCCTCACGTCAGAGTCTGTGCATTCATATCAGGGGCCCTCTTCACCTCAGAGCCCCCCCCTTCACATCAGAGCCCCTCCTTTCACATCAGAGCCCCCCCTTAAAATAAGGAGACCCCTTCACATAAGAGTCTGTGCTTTCATATCAGGAGCCCTCTTCACATCAGTGAACCCCACCCCCTTTCTCTTCAGAAGCCCCCTTTCACATCCGGAGCCCACTTTATATCAGAGTCCCCATCTTCACATCAGGAGCTCCCTTCGCATTAGAGTTTCCCCCTTCCTCATCAGAAACTCCCTCTTCACATCAGGAGCCCCCTTTGCATCTGAGTCGCCTTCTTTCTCATCAGAAACCCCCTTCATATCAGAAACCATCTTTACATCAGAGTCCTCCCCATTCTTATCAGAAGTCCCGCCTTCACATCAGGTGCCCCCATTACATCAGGAGCCCCCTTCACATCAGAACCCCCCATTCTCATCAGAAGCCCCCCCCTTGACATTAGAGTCCCCCTTTATCTAAAATTTGAAGGCACCCCTGACAAAGCCTGAAAGCACCGCAGGGTTTCATGGCACCCTGGTTGAGAAAGGCGTTCTTAGATAATTTCACA
This sequence comes from Nanorana parkeri, assembly GCF_000935625.1. Lineage (NCBI taxonomy): Eukaryota > Metazoa > Chordata > Amphibia > Anura > Dicroglossidae > Nanorana > Nanorana parkeri. The sequence goes on from NW_017306287.1 coordinate 2,732,044, forward strand.
GTACAGATATACAAGTGTGAGTCTGGAGCCACAGGAGTGACTAGGTGCGGGAAGTGAACAGCTATTTTTCAGGAGGAGATCAAGAAATGTAGATTTTTCAGAGTACTGCTTTGGCACAATGGGAGGAATGTATCAAAATTGGAGCAGACAAAATCTGCTATATGGCAGATTGGTTGCCTATGGCAACCAATCAGCTTCTCTCTTTAGTTTCTTCAGTTAAGGTTTGAAAATGAAAGAGAGAAGCTGATTGGTTGCCATGCACAACTGCTCCAGATTTGTTCTGCTCCAGTTTTGATAAATTCCCCTCAATGTATTTCTGGATGTTTCCCATATAACAGCTCATCTTAACTTCATTCAGGTTCACTTTTGAAAGCGTTATTAAAATTAAACTGGTTCTCTATATCTAAAAAACATTTGCAGGTTTTAAGAAATTCAACACCCTAAGAAAGAAAGAGAGCAAACCACTTAAGAAACGACCATTGCCCTGATGTTTTTATAGCCCTGCGGCATTTAGCAATAAAGAAGATCAAAGCCGTGTGTGCCGCGCAGCTTCTGTACATTTCATTTAAGGTGACAGACTTTTTTCAAAATAGCAAACCTAGAAAACAGTGAAAACGTCGGGCCAAGCAGCTAAATACTTATATAAAAGCCGTATTACTTGCCAAAAAAATCTGCAAATCTGTGCAGCCAGTTAAGTAACCTTGGTGCCCCTGCCACGCAGCACAGCCATCAACATCATTGACCTCCACAGCAGCAGGGACTCAGCTTGATGAAAACACACCCCAGTCTGCTGATTGGACAATGAAGGAGCAGCGGCACAGTACATACTTTAAACTACGTTTCTCTATGTGATAATATGTACATCTTGTCCATGTATTATTCCAGTATCCTGATCCTGATTAATATAGCAAGACCTGTGTGTGTGTTTTCCTGCAGTGTAAACATGAGTGCCGGCTCGGTGGACCAGGAACCGACTCGAAAGCTGGGCTGCTGTGGTGTCCCTGTGATTACAGAAGATATGCAGGCTCTAGCCATCCGCAGCTTGTCCGGGGGTGAAGTACAGAAGCACTATGAATTCATCCGGGAATTGGGGAAGGGGACATATGGCAGAGTGGAGCTTGTGTCCCATAAGAGTACAGGTAAGGACAATTCAAGGGACAAACAACACACCGGGAGATACATTGATACTATGCATATCCAATAGTGGTGGTATGTGCATCTGGACTTATTTTGCTTCAACAGTTGGAGGCTTCAGACCCTTAAAATATTTAACGGTGAAAGTTGTTGGTGAGAGATCTGCCAGTCATCAAACACATTGGGTCCAGAAGTCAACATAGAGTAGCGGCTCATGTGCATTTTTCCACTTTTATACAAGAAGGATCAGGTCTCACAGATAGACCTTTCATGAGTTGGACTTCTCTGTGTAGCATAACAGCACATATGTTTTTTTTTTTTAGTTTTAGATAAAGTAGGTTTCCCTTTGCTTCATGTTCTGGAGAAACAACAGGAAATAGGAGAAAATCCCCCCAAAGTAAGGAAAATGCCCATCTTACATACAGTAGTTGTCACTAGGCATGAGGTTTTTCCACCACCATGGGTTTTTGGATGAAATAGTTTTCCTTTTGCTTCCCGTTTGTTTCCAACATGAAATAGGAGAAAATCTCCCGCAAGTGAGTAAAATTCCTATCTTAGATAGTTGTCACTAGACATGAAGTTGGGGTTTGCAACTATGATGGGTTTTTGGATAAAGTAGGTTCCTCTTTGTTTCCTGTTCTTGACATACATCAGAAAAAAGGAGAAAATCCCTCCAAAGTAAGGAAAATTCCCATCTTACACAGTTGTCACTAGGCATGAGGTTTTTCCACCACCATGTGTTTTTGGATGAAATCATTTTCTCTTTGCTTTCTGTCTGTTTCTTTTTCTGAAAACACAACAGGAAATAGGAGAAAATCTCCAGCAAGTGAGGAAAATTCCTATCTTAGATAGTTGTCACTAAACATGAAGTTGGGGTTTGCCACTACCATGGTTTTTGGATAAAGTAAGTTCCCCTTTGTTTGCTGTTCTGGACATACAACAGGAAATAGGAGGATATCTCCCCAATGTTAGGAAAATTCCCATCATAGATAGTTGTGACTAGCCATGAGTTTCAGATTTGTTACCCCCATGGGTTCTCCTAGATTGGTAAAGTTTGCAACTTGTAGAGTTTGGGCCAAAAACTTTGCAGGTTTTCCCCCAGAAATCAGGAAACCCTATTATTTAATGCATAGTCTTTGCCCGTAGCCAATTGGGTCAGGAAAACCAAAAATATGATAGAATAACCCTAGATAACCCAGCCGCCTTTCTGTAAAGTGGGAGGGGGGGCTTGCAGCAGCCATATTGTCAGTGTATATTGGTCCTGTTAGGGAGAGATGGCAGTCCTGTGTAGCGAGAGAATCATTTTTCTTTATCCTTATGTTTGAAGGAGCGGGATGAACATTTTTTCTCAAATGACCAAAAATCTAACAGCGAATGTTGTTTTCATTTGAGGAGCTGCATTCATTTTAAAGTCGAATGTTAAATTCAGGTTACATTTTGAACGACATTCGTCAAGTCTCTGATGGCATTATTGAATGTTCTGATGATATTTTTTGTAGGTTCATACGAAAATCTACCCGTGTATACCCAGCTTAACTGTCTTGAAGTCAAGGTTTTCACTTTTACATTTGTCTTCGTCAACCAGGTAACAAGATGGCTCTGAAATTCGTCAACAAGAACAAGACCAAGTTGAAGAGTTTCCTGCGGGAGTTCAGCGTGACCAGTGCTCTTTCCTGCAGCCCTTTCATTATCAGAGCCTTTCATGTCCTCTTCCAGACGGAGGACTGCTACGTCTTCGCTCAGGAGTACGCTCCAGCTGGGGACCTCTTTGATATTATTCCACCACAGGTGAGATCAGTCGCTGTAGGTCACATGATATCTCTCATAAGTCTCTCTGGTTGACTGGGTGTGCATTCAGATGTAGCCAGCATGACACCTCCCCGGAGCATCACGTTGCTTTGTTTCATGTATTTCCTTTTAAGTAGGTTCATATAGTTTTGCTAGTTATGCCACCAGTTCTAGCTAGCAGTATTCGGGTAATGTGAAAAAAATGCCCCCCGGCCAGTGAAAGTTGTGTAAAAAATAAACAAATAAATTGTTAGATGAGAGCCCTTGTTCAGTCATTGAGCTTTTCCTGCTGCAATAAACAGAAGGAACCCAGTGGGATTGAAATCAGTTAATAAATTATGCTGCACTCCTGATGGTACTAGGTGGGTGCTTAAAGTGGTAATGTCTGAGGGCGCCATGCCAAAACCAGGAGGAATGCGAAGTCACCAGCACTTCAGACATTTAATTGCGTCTCACAAATGTATCGTGAAGAACATTGTCACCAACATTTATACCTAGGTCTGGAATGCTGGTGACTTTGCATACCTAGAACCCAGTGGGCTCCACACTGCAGCCTGCAGTTTATGAATAGGCCATGGTGTGCTTATGATATACGCTGTTCATTATAAATTGGCCCCCAAATGCCCTGAGAAGCTTGATATTGGCTTGTGTCCTGGTTTAGCTTACCTCCCAAAGTTTTCAAATGTAAAAGTTAGAGTTGCAGATTAATCTTGGCTTCCAGTTCACCAATATTTAGAAAAAGCCACACCCACCTTCCTTAAGTCTTAGCAATGGTCATATAACTGGGTCTATCATAGTAAGACAGGGATAGGTGGTTGGTATGCTATAATCTAGTGCAGTGGTCAACATTTCAAGTCCAGGCCTTACGAGTTACTCGCCACCAGTTGCCCACCTAACCCCTACCCTGCCCCGGCCTTAACTCCGCCCCTAAACACACCCTCTTACATAATCTTATAAATTACACTGTTTTATTTTTTTTGCATAATAAAGATACAAAAATAAATATTAACAACAACTTTAACAATATTACCATAAAGCTCCCTGCCCCCACATATAAAATAATACACTCTCCCCCCTGTTCCATGCCCCCCACATATA
>NW_017306287.1:2736260-2761340 GCF_000935625.1 Nanorana parkeri
CACATAAAATAAGAAGCCCCCCTGTTCCCTGCCCCCCCACACACAAAATAAGAAGCCCCCCTGTCCCCTGCCCCCCACCATCTAAAGTAAAACAATGAAGCCCCCTCACCTGCTTGTCTTTCTGCAGGCACGAGGCGAGCAGGCAGATCCCTGGTAATCTAGTGTGATTACTAAGGTCTGCTGCAGACCTTACTAATCATTTCTTTTTAGACCCGGAGCTCAGTGAAGATCTGCGGCTGAAAGAACAGAGAGCCCAGCAGGAGCAGCTGCTCGCACGAGTCAGGTACGCGGTCTGTGACCACAAGCCTGACTGAATTTGCACTCGCCTGCACTGCATTTCCACTCGCCAAATGCAAGCAGGCGAGTGGAAATTTTGAGCCCTGATCTAGTGTTTTGTAGACTTGTGGTCTGCATCTGTCTGGTGGTCTGCAACTGTCCATTTTTGTATTTTTCCAGGTCGGGCTCCCTGAAGACATGGTAAAGCGATGTGTACAGCAGCTTGGACTGGCTTTGGACTTTATGCACAGCAAGAGTCTGGTACATCGTGATATCAAACCAGAGAATGTTCTTCTCTTTGACCGCGAATGTCGGCGGGTTAAGCTAGCTGACTTTGGCATGACTCGTAAAGTGGGTTGCCGTGTGAAGAGAGTGAGTGGCACCATCCCTTACACAGCACCCGAGGTGTGCCAGGCTGGCCGATCAGAAGGTTTTCCAGTAGAGACTAGCTTGGACGTCTGGGCCTTTGGAGTACTTATCTTCTGCGTCCTCACTGGCAACTTTCCCTGGGAGTCAGCCTCACCGGGAGATGCCTTCTTTGAGGAGTTTGTGCACTGGCAGAAGGGTCGTCTGCCCGGTCTTCCGTCCCAGTGGCGACGGTTTTCAGATAACGCCCTACGAATGTTCCAACGGCTTCTTGCGTTAGAGTCAGAAAAAAGGAGCCCGGTCAAGGAGGTCTTCTACTACATCAAGTATGACTTGCTCTCAGAAGCTAGACGTAGACCTTCCTACCGAACACGCAAGCAACCAGGAGAAAAGTTACCCTCTGTGCCCCAGCGGCATGACAACCCTACTCCTCTCAAGAGAACAATACTCACAGAGGGAGGTTCTTCACCTCGTGTGCCACACTCCCTGCCAGATCCAGGCCAGCCATCCGCTGCCTCTGGCAGGACAGATGGACGACAGGACAAGAGCAAAGCTCAGATGCTGCTGGCAACTGCCATTGAAATCTGTGTGTAATATGGACACACATTTGGATTCTTCTTTATTGGAAAGTGATGTCATTGTCTCCAGTAAAGGTCACCTGCTGACGTAAGACATAAAACAGGTTTGACCTCTTAGCGTTTATTGATCATGAGCCTACAAGCAAAAAAACAACAACAACAATAATAATAATAATAAGTTGACATGATAATGACTTGCTGATCAAACTGATGTGGTTAATGTTCGAGTGGAATGGGAGGAATAGAGTAGCTTTTGATCAAACCTTGGAAGGATCGATAGGGTTCGTTACTGTGTGTTGTTCCTGTCTATGGTTTTATAGATCAGAATCTTTATACTACAGTTCGGTGGTGGTCACTGCAAGTACCAGATTTCAGAAAACTTGTGCAGGGCGGACAAGCTTGCCCCCTTACTGTAGGCAACCAAACCCTACAGTACACCCATTTCTACAAATGACACAACACAAGCCGAGCTAGTGCAATCCTTCCTCATATAAACTACCCATTTTACTGTTACATGTAAATTCAATATCCGACTTAGTCCAAATGATTTCTGTCCAACAAAAGGATAGCATCCTAAACCTAGGGTTCCATACCTAGAGTATGTTTGTTTAAACTGGTGCACACTACAGCTAGAGTAACTAACCAATAGGAAGTCTCAATTCATGCTTTTAGCAAGAACGCATTGATCCTACTACCATTTTGACTTTTTTAAGACAGTTGTTCAAAAGCAAAAGTCTCAACAGTATGCAACAGTATGCCATCTGATCAATTCTTGTCAAGAAAGTCCTACATTCACCATCAAATCAATTCTTAGACTTGCCCTTATTTGCGTACTGCTTACACGGGCCAAAGAAAGCAAAATGATGCGTCATGGCCAACACTTAAATGGTCAGGCCAACCAATGCTGATATTTCAGTTTAGGACTACGGATTCTTAGCTCCATCCACCACTCATGGCCAGTATGAAAGGGCCTCATTCGCCTTGATTTTTAATTTTTGTTTATGCTATTTAATGGAAAGTGTTGCAACAAGAGATTTTGCTTGTTGGTTTGCATTGGTCACGGTGTTATTTGAAGCTAGGCAGATGTCTTCTCTGGAGACTACATGACATATACGGATCAAGTTGGCCATTTAGGTTTTTAATTTAAAATATGCTTCCACTTTATCCAAAAATCATTGTTTTTAAAGAATCTGGTAATATGCCTCTCTTCATTTCCCTCCGTTTTATCTTATGGTGTGTCACTGATAGAGCGAAAGGTTCAGACATATATATCATATATCATCAAAGCGTTGCTTTAGTAATCAATAGTGAGTCCACTGAGTTGGTAAGCTGAGGGTATATTCCTTCAGATGGTCCATTTTATGGTGGACCAAGTGTAGTGCAATTGGTCATCAGTATACCAAATATGGCCATGAGTGGGTGAAGCTTGGACAGGTTGGGTGGAGCTTATGGATTTGTTTTTCCGATTGAAATTAAAGGAGTAATAATCCTCTCTTGCCTTTCTTAGTATCTTTAAACTATAGGATTTTATCATTGTTGGCTGTGCACCAGTTTTAACAAATGTTCCCATCTTTAAAAAGCATATTTCTTCTTCGTTCAACCTTTCGAACAAAAAAAAGGGCTTGCATTGCGATACAATATCGAGTTCTTAGTGGCTGTACCAGGGTATTCTCTTCACATAAGAGACTAGTCCATTGATTTTTATTTATTTTTCAAAATGTCACATTTTACATTCCTTTCATTGCACCGTCTTACAATGGCTGGTTTTAATTTTATTAGATCTGCTTGTCTGAAAAAACTAAACTTGAAATGTATGACTTTTGTTCATCAAAGTGTATGAAGATAAAAAGTGTTCCTTTTGCCATGGCAACCAGTCAGATGTTGCTGTGGGCAACAAGAACAGTTTCTTTTTCAGACGCTTTGAGAACATTGGAGGCAAATGCAAACTGGAGTTGTGCGACTTGTTGTCATCATCTGTTTTGGCAAAGGGAATCCTTACCAATGAAGACTCATGTTTTAACCCCAAGCGACAGGATATCTTTTTTCAAGTATGTCAGGTCCATTGCAATTGGTGCCCTGGCAGCCTGGTGTGCAGGAGGCGGATTGGCTCAGAGGAGTGTCAAATTAACGCTTATTGGCTAAGACAGTTTCCATGGAAACTCAGACCTGGCATAATATTCATAGAGCTCTAGAATTATCCTCTACTATTAGAATAGGTATTTCATTTGGATCTATTCGTTATTGCGATCCAAAAAGAAAGAGATTGGCCATCTTTGAACCATCTTCTGTCCTAGAAAGTAGATAATTGTCGATGGCCCATCAGCAAATCAGCACTACAAGTCCCAAAATGAACTTCCAACTTGATTGGCAATGGTGGAACAGATGGAGGACTGCAGTGGGTTTAAAGGGCCAGTCCACCCAACAACAGGGTGGCCTGAGTATCCCATTGGCTTATATGTCTAGAGAATTTCAGTGGTAGGATCTCCTTGTCAGAGCATCAAGCTCAGAATCCCTCACCACGAAGTCTTGTTCTTTCTTGTGCAGCAGGAGGAGTCTCATTCCTAATGTTGCGTTGTGTGTAATGAAACACAATTAAATATTTCCAACTGGGAGTTGAAGTCTCCCTTGCCATGGGTTGAGCAGAGAGCTTGCACCAGAGTCCCTAAAGTGCAACTAAAACCAATTTTATGTTAGTTTTAGTTTTGCATACAGTGCAGAGGGATTAGAACACCTGTGATGTTTTTCTTGCTGTCTGTGTCCCCATACGGGAGACTCACTCTCACCTTCTGTGCTGGTGACCATTTTTCAAAGTGAAGGAAAATCCCAAATTTTGTGATATCACCAGAATAGGAATAGATGGGAAATCTTTCAATAGGTATGATAGGTCAGCTGACCACCAGGGATTCCTTCTCTTTTCTCTTACTTCCTATTGTGGCTATCAGACAGGAAGTGAAGAGAAATATCCCCAATGGGACACAGATGGCAAACCAAAGCTGACAGGTGTTATAACCCGACCTTACTCTATCCAAAATTTAGGAAAAAGTTTTGTCTTCAGTTCTACTTTAACAGATATCTAAAGTCTGTAGGTGATTCAGCCTATCAGCATTAACCTCCAAACAAAAATCCCTTTAAATCATGAGAACAAGAGCACATTTTAACAATTTAAATATATCATCCCAAAATCTACAGCTTTATTTGGCTCTCTTTTTTAAAATTTGAGTTTGCAGGTTGATGATAGCAGCATACATGGCGTACTATATAGTGCTGGAACCCTGCAAAAATGACCAGGCTTGGAAAACAATTCCCTGTACAGGATTAGGTAGGTCATACACTGTATATTAGTGAGTCTTTTATGGGGACAGACTGAAAAGTTATATTCAGCTCAGCAGTACTGCTTATCAAACTTTGCAAAGTTCCTCCGGTGAACTCCTCTTCCTACTGCTATTGTCTCACTGGGTATCATAGGGTTTCCTGTAGATGCCAATGGAGGTGCAAGCAGCAGAGGTTTGCCAGAGGAACTACATGGTGCTTATTCTAAACAGGTGCTTAATGTATACAGTCGAGCTACCGACATAATTATGACTTTAGTCACAGCCTGTCTCCATAACCCCGCACTCAGAACCAAATGACAGGTCTATTCTAACTTTGTAATTCTGTGCGGATGGTTTTCTTATTCCGGACGCCATATGTTTACCAAAAAAAAATGTTAATTCTGTTCAGCCAGTTTTCTAATTTACTCAACCCTAATGGACACCCTACAAAGTCCTGACAGTATACTGGGTGGGTGCAATACAGTCGTGTTAGGAATCTGTCTCCTTTGTGTGTGTGTCCCCTTCTCTGTAGGATTAAATCCTCTCACTTGTTGGGTATCCGGTCTCTCTAAAGATTCCAATGCTATCTCACCGGCGCTGTCTCGATCAATCTAGTTCATCACCTAAAAAAAAAAGTGAAGGAGGCCATTTTGTGCATTGAGCCATACCAACCCATTCAGCTGGTGTCACCGGTTCTCGGAGAACCGATTCGTTCATTTAACCTGGCTTCATAGAACAAAATGTCCGCCTCCACTTTGCGCCCGCTTTCGGGGCTATCACTTTAACAGTCAGTATATCAGGGTATGTAGCACACGTAAACGGGCTGGTAACAAGTACTTCAGATAAGTAAACTAAACCTAAAAGCAGAGCGTATATACAGAGGGGCTCTTCCATCCTATTAACCTTTATTCTAGCTCTTTCCTTCTTTGTTTGGTGTTTCAGGCCATACAAGAAGGTGATATTTACTTTGGTGGCCTTCCTTAGAGGAAATCAAAAAATAGCTTCCTCCATTATTAAAGGATATCTTAACCTAAAAACAATACTTTTATTTTAAAGAGTTTACAGCAGGGGCGTCCCTGTCAGCGTCCATCTTGATGATGGACGCTGGCAGAGAGAGGAGGGGACATTCACACGGCCGCCGGGTCCCTCCTCTCTCGTGCAAATGTCGGGCTCTTGGTTCATGACTGAGCGCCCGGTTTTTCAGAGGGGGTGACACCAAAATGACTCTCAGTCATTTTGGTGTCGCCCCTCCAATGGTGTCACCCGGGTGACATCCCTGGTTTATAGCATTATGGGAAAAGAACATTGCAGTACAGGAGCCTTCCGCCAGGTCTACTCTATACATCAGTAGTAACATCATATGGAAGTATAAAGAATAAAAGGAACCTAGAGATAAAAAAAAATCCATATAAATCAGGTTTGCTAGGATGCATAGTCCAGCATGAGACCCACATGTTACTACAAAATCCCTTGGAGGATGAGCAGTTCCCCCACTGAGATAAGATAGTCAAGGTATAAGAGGGGGGGCGGGGTAGGAGAAGGGAGGAACCAAATTAAAATTGAATGGATTGCAGCTTACCAGTCCTTAGATGTGGTGCTGACATTAGATTTCTTATTCCAGGCTTAGAACGTTTTCAGCAAGTACAGAAAAGTAACTTTATAACGCCAGAATTGTGGCGTCTTTGCCACTTCCTGTGTACTGAACTGATATATCGAACAAGGTTATCAGTTTTCCAAGCTGCCGTCTCTGAACTACAAAAGAAGGCCTCACTATGTAATGGAGATGAGGAGCAGAGGATGGCTTCATAGTCCAAAGCAGGAGAGCTGCCTAGAATGACAACCATGACTCCCTCCATAGATATAGTGGAGTGAATGAACGTTGTCACCCTAGGACAGGAAGTGTGCTGTTGGCAGGATTACCACAGGGGGGAAAAAAAGCCTGAAGAAAGAAAACTAAACCTGGCCATACACCCGTAGAATTTCATTTAAAAAAAATTCAAAGTAGCGGGATGGAAAACATTTTCTATCAGTGAATGTGGTTGTCATTAAGAAACCTCTATTTCTTCCAAAATCGAATGTTAAAAATCAAACGAAATTTTGAACAACATTCCTCAAGTCGCTGATGACATTATGGAATGTACTGATGAAAGTAAGTTTGAAAATCTACCAGCGTATGGCCAACATAAGAAATGGTAAGCTGCAATATTACATTTTTGGTTCTTGGGTTTAGATACACTTCTATACGCTCCTTGAGGTATCATTACTTCTGATTGAAGTTGCAATGATGTTTATGAGGCCGATTTGCAAAACTTCCTGCCCAGCTATACGCTGGCTGAATGCCGTTCACACAGAAATCCCACCACTAGATGGAGCCAAGGAGCATAGGAAATACCTATACCCCTCAGCTCCATCTAGTGGCGGAAATTGCATGTGAACGACATACGCCTGATGCATGAAAGGGCAGAAGATTTATAGACCGGCCCCATGTGTGACCATTGTGGAGATGCATTGGGCGAATGCCGCTTGCACAGAAATCCCACCTTCTCATAGGAAATACCTATGCCCCTCAGCTCCATCCAGTGGCGGAAATTCCATGTGGCTGGGCAGAAGATTTATACACCGGCCCCATGTGTGACCATTGTGGAGATGCGTTGGGCGAATGCCGTTTGCACAGAAATCCCACCTTCTCATAGGAAATACCTATGCCCCTCAGGTCCATCTAGTGGCGGAAATTCCATGTGAACGGCATACGCCTAATGGCTGGGCAGAAGATTTATAGATCAGCCCCATGTGTGACCATTGTGCAGAAGCTTTGGGCGAATGCCGTTTGCATAGAATTCCGCCACGGGATGGAGCATAGTAAGTGTCTATGCTCCTCGGCTCCACCTAGTGGCAGGAATTCAATGCAAACAACCTCTATGAGACGAGCCAATTCGTATATTAGGCCAGGCTGGTTTCCATCACGCCAAGCTTAGGACACACCTGACACCATTTTTCTGTACACAGATCGGTCCCTGGGTTTTGGGGTCCCCCTGCTGATTGTAGATATAGCCATACAATGCCCGAACAGTCTTTTTGGAAGACTTTAAAAAAAAAGGATAATTGGAAAGACCCAAGCAGTAATCTCCAGTTCCCAAACCACTGCCTATGCAGAGCACATGTAGCAAGTGTACAGTCGTGTTAGGAATCTGTCGCCTTTGTGTGTGTGTCCCCTTCTCTGTAGGATTAAATCCTCTCACTTGTTGGGTATCCGGTCTCTCTAAAGATTCCAATGCTATCTCACCGGCGCTGTCTCGATCAATCTAGTTCATCACCTAAAAAAAAAAGTGAAGGAGGCCATTTTGTGCATTGAGCCATACCAACCCATTCAGCTGGTGTCACCGGTTCTCGGAGAACCGATTCGTTCATTTAACCTGGCTTCATAGAACAAAATGTCCGCCTCCACTTTGCGCCCGCTTTCGGGGCTATCACTTTAACAGTCAGTATATCAGGGTATGTAGCACACGTAAACGGGCTGGTAACAAGTACTTCAGATAAGTAGGCCTAAAACCTAAGTGGGCCTCAGTGGTGTCATAAGGGGGGTGCGAGGGGTGCGGCCCGCACCCGGGTGGCACCAGTGGAGGGGATGACACCAAAATGACTGACTGTCATTTTGGTGTCACCCCTTCTAAAAAGTCGGGCACTCAGTCATGTACTGAGAGCCTGACAGTGTCAGGAGAGAGGAGGGGACCCGGCGGCATACCTCATCCCACCGGGTGAACGTCCCCTCCTCTCTCTGCCGGCGTCCATTACCAAGATGGCCGCCGGCAGGCTTCAATTAGATGGCCGCTCATGCGCGATGACGTCACGGTGGGTTGTCACCCTGTCTCCGCTCCGGGTGACACCTGGCTTTGGGACGCCCCTGGTAGGCCTAAAGCCTAAGTGATCCTAAGCCTAAGTAGGTCTAAGCCTAAGTGGGTCTAAGCCTAAGCGGGCCTAAGGCACTCCCAAATGTACTTTCTACAACAAGCCTGCATCAGAGGCTCGGTCGCCAGGTCGCCTCACACACAGCAATCACAAAGCTACGTCAAGGGCTACTAAAACAAAACAAATAAAATAAAAGCAGAAGTGCCGTAACTTCCCACTGAGTACCAGTGCCCGTTACAAAAAAAAAACGCATCGGATTAAAAATGGCCACCCTCAGGCCAAGCTTTCAATACCGTGGGGGCTAAAACGAGAACGATAATCATTTCTAGGTGTCTATATCTGTTGAAAACGTGTTTATATCTTTGGAAATAAGCGGTCAGAGCACAATCCTTCTCCCCTTGATTTTTTTTATTTTTTGGTTGTCTCCTCTCCCTGGTTTTAGGGCCTAGTTATGGAGTCCATGTTTTCCCCTCATGCATTGAACACCGAGTGGTATAGACAAATTTACGTAGCAGACCCCCCCTCTCCCCTCCCTCACCCCCTTTACCTTTGCCTTAGACGTCTTCAATGTTCACAATATTAGTGCAATAATGTAGATAAGGTGATAACTGACAAACTTTTTAACTTATTCGTAGGGTATTTCTCATTCCAGGTTAGGGCTAGCTTAGAGACGTTACCTCAGTTTAGCTGACCTGATAAAGTATATATAAATATATAGAGTTATGTATAGATAGAAGAAATAGTCTTAAATGTGGATTTCTTTTTATTTTTTTTCTGTTGTTTTTATTTATTGTTTTTGGTGTGAATACGATTGCCTTTTGTTCCACATGCCTCTCTTCTTTCTGTATCTGAATCCCATGGTGGCTAGATGCCCATACCTCAGGTTACAAACAAACATGGCGTCAACAGGTCCCGTCTGGGATACAAACGGGTCACACTGACGCTCCTCCAGCCCTAATTCAGGCTACTAAGTACAGCTTTTCCTGAATTCACGGCTTGTTATTGTGGCTCAAGCCCTGAGGAAGTGGGAACCGCATTGGCTGTATCTGACATGTCCATTCAAATAAACCACATAGAGCAGGGGTCTGGGCCTACAGCTGTGGTGCAACTACAAGTCCCATGAGGCATTGCAAGACTCTGACAGCGACAGACATGGCTCCCAGAGGCAGATGCATGTTGGGATTCGTAGTCTCTCCACCACAGCGTAGTTGGCCTACCCCTGACCTAGAGAAATTATCATTTTTTAAGAGGTGCTCCTAACCACACGTCCAAGACATTGACATTTTCTGAAGAATTAAGTTGTACCGTATTCGTAAAGCTGATTTGATTATTGATTTGGAAGAAACATTAAAGTGTACTTGGAGGCTGAATAAGGTAGTGGCAGCCATGTTGTGTATATGACAAGTATAGATAAGGAGCAAGCTACACACTTAGAATATATACTGTATCGGTGAGCTGGTTTGCAAAATTGTAATTCTGTGCGGATGGTTTTCTTATTCCGGACGCCATATGTTTACCAAAAAAAAATGTTAATTCTGTTCAGCCAGTTTTCTAATTTACTCAACCCTAATGGACACCCTACAAAGTCCTGACAGTATACTGGGTGGGTGCAATAGAGTCAAAGCATACAGCTCGGTCAAGTCTGTGAGTGAATTGTGATAAACTGTAACTGGTAGAAAGCCACTCGCACTCCAGAAACGTTTGTAGTCAATCTTCTTTATTGACCATCAAAGTGTCACATAACATTAGCTAAAGCCTGTGATAAAGCCTCTGCTACCTGGTTGGGTCATCACTGTGCTCTGTCCTCCTATCAGCAGACTACGTTTCTATGGAGTCCTCGTTAACCATGTTGAATACCCATTAAGGAGCCTATAAAAATGCATTTTAGATGTGTTTTTGATGTATTTAAGGTGTCAAATTCCCTCTCTGTGTTGGTTTCCAATTTCTATTAAAGGTAAAGTGATGTACAGAAACTGGCTGCACTGGTTCTGGTTATACAGGCACTGGTTCTAGCTGGCACTGGTATTGGCTGTACACGCATTGGTTTTGGACGGCACTAGCACTGGCTATACAGGCACTGGTGCTGGCTGGCACTGATATTGGCTGGCACAGGCACTGGTTCCGGATGGCAGTGGTATTGGCTGTACAGGCACTGATTCTGGTTGGCACTGGTACTAGGGTTGCCACCTGTCCAGGATTCACCTGGACAGTCCGGGTTTTGAATGCTGTGTCCAGGTTTCATGGCAGCAGAAACCCAGACACAAGATATCAGGCAGACAGGGGCAGAAAGGGGCTACTGGCCCCCCACTGAAAATAGTCTCAACTGTGATATTTACATATGAATAAGCCGCGACCCCAAAAAAATGTCAGCGCGTCACTAGAGTGTTTCGGGTTTCGCTGGGAAAAAAGGTGGCAACCCTAACTGGTACTGGCTGTACAGGTACGGGTTCTGACTGGAAGTGAAATTGACTTTGCAGGCCCTGGTTCTAGCTGGCACTGGTTTTGGCTGCCACTGGTTTTAGCTGGCACTGGTTCTGATTGGCACTGGTTTAGGCTGGCCCTGGTCCTGGTTGGCACTGATACTGGCTGTGCAGGCACTGGTCCTGGCTGGCACTAGTTCTGGCTTGCACTGGTACTGGATGGCACTGATTCTGGCTTGTACTGGTACTGGCTTGCACCGGTACTGGTACAGTACAAAACATAGAGTCAATGGCTACTGGAACTCTCCTCTCCTCCATCATTTCCCAGTGCTCTCTGAAATATTAGGACCCTCCACGTCCTCTCCCGCAGCACCTTCTAAACTCTTCACAAGCGCTTTCCGAATACCCCATAACCCCTATAGGTGGTTGCCAAGCAGCAAAGCCTCTTGAACCCAACATGTCGCGTCATTTTTTCGTGTTTAGACATAACTGCGCATCTGTACTGCCCGGTCCACTGACCACTGTACAATCTCTCAGGAGCGTTGGTCGGCGCTTTGGGAGCTTTAAAAAAAACGCATGTCTACCAGATGTGTGGACAAGGCCCTAAGACGCTGCGCAATGCAGTACAACCTGATTGGCCAATTAGTATTACTGAATACCAATGTGCAGGGAATGGCAGGAGGCCAATACAAAGACAGAGCTGATATTTAAAATGAATCGGAGTATTCTTCATCTCGGCACATTATTGCATATACTGTATATTCTTTTAATATATAACTGGACTCAATGGGGGTCTTTTATAGCTCCATACACTAACATTGTCCACATTTCCAAAATGGCGTCCTCCAGAGCTCATGGTGACAGGCACACTTTACCTGCAGTGTAATGTATTCATACCCCCCATATACGTACAGTACAGTGTATACGGCTCATATATTATTAAGTATTTATACTTCATTGCATTGCAGGGCCCCCTTAAGGAATGGTTGATGCATTCCTTTTAACAAACTCTTGTCCCAGCATCCTCGGGGTCTTTAATTTCTGAAGAGCGCTTCCTGCCGATCGTCTCCGAAGAATATTTAATAATATGATGCATTATAAATAAGATACTTAACTTGTCCCCAGGAGGATTTAGCTCCTACTATAACCAAATGGCCACTAACAACCGTTAATGTCCGCAACGCTTACTGTGCAGGAAAGACATTTTTTTCCTGGGCCAATCCGATTGCATTTAGTAGAGGCGGATTGGACGTATTGATCACAAACATCTGAAACACTCATTCCTGGTTACAGTCAAAACGCGTCAAAGTGCACATTTTTTATCATTTCACGGGTCTTGACGCTGAGTTTACCTTTCTGATCATGTTGCACCCATGTTTAGGATGTAACATGGCACATGGTCACATGACAACCTCCCATCCCCCCCCACTTACTTGAAACGTGGGGTTCTTCTGCCCACAGGCTGCTGCTGTTGGCTTTGGCTCCACCCACGCAGCCGCATCATCCATCCACAGAGCCTTTGACAGGATGAAGAAACTACATGCTCCGTCACCCACCCAGAGGGACCTGTGACATCAGCAAACTTGTAGTCCATTCGTCCTTCCTCCCGGCTATGCTATTGAATGTCAGTACCTTGGTACGGACATGGGCGGGAGAAAGACTCTGCAGGAGCCAGAGCATTGCACCTGCGATCTAGTGAGCAAGACTGCAATGCTTTACTGGCTCCGATGCAAAAAAATTATAAAGGCACATTTTTTTTTAAGGTCTTGTCTCCGCCCCTCCTGTAGTTTTCTGCAGGCAGCCTGTAGTGGGTGGAGCCTGCTGGGCTCCTCCCGCTGCTCTGCTCAGGCTACTACTACTACTTTTTTTTTTTAAGTTGCCATTTCCCGATCTGTTGCGCATTTGCTGTTGCTCTACAATGCATGTCAATGGAAATCACATTATTCTCTATGGTGCCCATTCACACCCATGCAACTTGACGCAGTGCAATTTTCGGGGAGGTGCTGGGGCTCCTTTTATGGTGCATTTTTAGCCCCCATAGACTTCAATAGGAGCGTATAAAACATGCATGTGGCAAGGGTCGGATTTCCCACAAGGCCAACTGGGGCCCGGCCTCTGAGCAGCATGGTGTAGAGTGGCAGCAGCGTGTAGAGGGGCAGCAGGGGTGTTGAAATTCTTATCTCCCACGCCCAGGACATGCAGTTCCGGTGCCGCACAGGTAGTTGTTTTCTACATTTAGCCCTGCTTTGGGCAAGCAGAGCTAAATGTACAGCGGGGAAGCCGCCGCTTGTTTTGTACAAGTGATCTCAGCGACATCACAGATGCAGCCTGCATTCAGGGGGGCGCATTGAGGAACCTGGCATTGGGGCAGTAGAGAGAGTAAATCCGGCCCTGCATATAGCTTGCATTCTCATGTGTCGTAGCGCAGGATGGCGCACATCCACTCCTAGCAAACAACATTTTATTTCACCTTTATTGTTCACAAAAAAAATCAAAACATGTAACACATGAAAAAAAAAACACATTAAAAAGCCTAAAAAGGTGCTAAAAAACCGCATGAAAATGCAGACGCAAAAGCGTGAAGGGAGAGTCAGGACGCGGATGCCAGGAAGCCAAACTAATACCAAATGTTTTCTGATTTGTCACTGACCCCCCTTGATCCTCTGTTCTCATGAATACAAATGTAGCCAACGAAAATGTGACTTTTTTAACAGCGTGTGTCAGTTTTCTGTATCTGTATTCATGAAAAGGAAGCATAGAAATTCACTTCAAAGGAACACGGGGAAAGCTAACAGATGACGGGCCCGGCGTGTTCTCTGCATGTTCACCCAGCCATATTGTGAGAAGCCCACATGCCTATTTTCTAGTGGTGACTCACTGTGGGGCTCCATTATTAAAGGATCTGAAGGAACCGTGTGGCCCCCGGCCTGATGAATCTGGTTACCGGGGACAATGCGTTTCTTATTTCAGGCAATTTAAAGCTGAACTCCGGGAGGAGCAAATATTGTCTAAATACAGTGGCGCACAAGAGGGGTGCGGCCCACACCGGGTGACACCAATGCAGGGGTGACCCCAAAATGACTGTCATTTTGGGGTCACCCCCTCTGAAAAGTCGGGCACTCCGTCATGGACCGGGCGCCCGACAGTTTCGGGAGAGAGGAGGGGACCCGCTGGCAAACCTTATCTGTGACTTTCCCCTCCTCTCTCACCAAGATGGCCACCAGCAGGTATCATTAAGATTGCGCACGCGCAGTGACGTCACGGCGGGGTGTCGCCTCCAGGGGACACCCCACCTCGGGACGCCCCTGTCTAAATTAGACATGTGCGATTCGTTTCTGAAAAATTTGTTTTTCGGACGAATTTTCGTTATTCGGATGTATCCGAATTTCCGAATAACAGAAATGACGAATGAAAACGAATCCGAATTTCCGAAAGCGAAATTCGTTAGCGGTAGTCTGTGCGCATTTTCGCTTGTGGATGAATTTTCGTTGCAGCAAAGTGACATTTAAAAAAAAATGCAGCAGCTTCTGTAGAAAATGAATTGTAGGGCTCCTGAACTGCAGATGAATATATAATTGTCAGCTATTATAAGCATCTAAGCCTGTCTTTATATTGGGATTGCTTTATAATCCTCATTTTGGCAAAAGGAGGGTGATAATAACCCAGTGCTGTGGGTTTATTACTAAAAGTTTGCAGACAGGAGGAGAGAACAGAGGTATCACCTCATCTGTCTGCAGAGGTTCCAATCAGCAGGCTGGGTACGGTGACTAAGCTGTATTGCTGTTGGTTTATCACTAGGAGCTCGCAGACAGGAAGAGAGAGCAGAGTGATGACCTCATCGATCTGCAGAGGTTCCTTGCTTGTCCAATCAGCAGGCTGGGGTGGTGACCAAGCTCTATTGCTTAATAGTAGTAAAGAAAAGAGAGAGAGAACAGAGTGATGACCTCATCAATCTGCTGAGGTTCCTTGCTTGTCCAATCAGGCTGGGGGAGGAGACTAAGCTTTATTGCTGTAGGTTTATCTCTAGGAGCTTGCAGACAGGAGGCGAGAACAGAGTGATGACCTCATCAATCTGCTGAGGTTCCTTGATTGTCCAATCAGAAGGGTAGGGGGCGGGGAACCAAGCTGTATTGCTTAATAGTAGTAGAGAAAAGGGAGAGAAAACAGAGTGATGACCTCATCAATCTGCAGAGGTTCCTTGCTTGTCCAATCAGCAGGCTGGAATGGTGACCAAGCTGTATTGTTTAGCAGCAGTAGAGAAAAGTGAGGTCACAGACCTGGAAGGGGAGCCTGGATCACAAGACTGGCAGAACAGGATTACAGGTCCTTTAGAAGGTAAACCAGTTCCTAAGTATCTCAGCCGTATATATTCACCAGGGTGAGATCACAGTGTATATTGTCACCGGTATGGTAAGTTACTGCCGCTCGCGCTCCAGTTTATTCCCCATATCTGAGTTTTGGGATTGACTCATAGTCGCACCGTCCTTCTAAAAGGCGTCAGAGAAAAGGGACGCTCGGCCAACAGAGAGGCCACCGAGGATGTGGAACAAAATGTCTCTGTTTTCTTTTTTGTTTATTGTGTGATGTGTCCTTGTGCTTTCTGTGTTCCTGCGCTGCAACGTAGGGAGGAACATCAGGAGAAAAGGAACGGAAATCCTGTTTTCGGAAACGCACTCATTGTATTGAGATCCTCTGCGCGGCCTCAGAAAAATGATGTACCGTGCCCGCGGTGCGGAGGGAAGTTTATAAAACGTGTGTGTGTGTATTCTTATTTTATATTCTGATTTTTTTCCTGGTAGACAATAAACGAAATTGAAAATAAAACGGGTGATCTGGCTTCATTTCATTCCATATGAGGATGCAACGGGTAATGAGGGGACCTGGTGGGGGGGCCTGTCATGAGAGAAGAACATGCTCTGCCATTGCTGACCTCCCTGAGCTGGCCGCATGTTACAATCTAATTGTACAATCTTCTTCAACTGGAGGTGTGAGAGTATCTGATTGGATGTAAGCTGAATGGATTGTTTAGATGAGTCCTTTCACTGCATAGCTGATGATAAAGTACAGGTGATCCAGCAATCCCCCCAAACATTCCAACATGGCATGCCCATCATTGACACTTTTGGGATACTTCGGGTCAGTTCACACCAGTGGCGAGCAGCTACGGCGTGGCTACAAGTGCGCACTGTCAGGCAGCAGTGCAATGTACTGACTTCAATACATCGCACTGTTTACCTTTTTTTTTTATTTTTGCACCTTAAAATGTCAGAAGGTTCTATTCACCCCAGTGTGCTGCGATGCCGTGTCCTGTGTCTCAATACACAGCGGTGAACTGCATGCGAGCTGACTTCATGGTAAACAAGGCAAATTGGCTGGGCCATGCGTTAGGACGTTGCTGGGCAAGGCAGCGCAGGCCAACGCATCGGGTGGGAATGGGCCCTCACAGATTTGGTATTACATTGGTGGAAAACGTTCCGATATGGATCTTTATTATACAGGAGGTTTGCCTACAGATGCTTTCTAAATCATAGGGAAGGAAGGAAGGTAGAGGGAAGGGAGGGAAAGGAAATGAAATGAAGAAGATAGGGATGGAAGGATGAGAGAGGAATTAAAGGAAGGAAAGCAGGCAGAGGGAAGGAAGGAGGGAGGCAGGGAAGTTAGGTGGTCAGAAGGAGATAATGAAGGAAGGAAGGAAGCAAGAAAAAGGGAAGAAAGGCAAAAGGAGATGAGGAAGGAAAGGGGAGGTGAGGAAGGATGGCAGGAGGAAGTAAGGAAGGAGGAGGTGGAGGGAGGCAAGGAAGGAAGTTGGGCAGAAGGAGATAATGAAGAAAGTAAGAAAGAGGGAGGCAAGGAAGGAAGGCAAACGGAGGTGAGGAAGGAAGGAAAGAAGGAAGGGGGAGGCAAGGAAGGAAGGCAGGGCAGGAGGAGGTAAGGAAGACAGAGGGAGGCAAGGAAGGAAGAAGGAGGTAAGGAAGGATGGAGGAGGAAGGAAGGCAGAAGGAGGTAAAGAAGGAAAGAAGAAAGGGGGAGGCAAGAAAGGGAGGGGGCAAGAAAGAAGATGAGTATAGGGAAAGTGAAAACATGGGTAGAAAGCAAAGATGTCAAGAATTAAGAAAGGAAGGAAAGGGAAAGGAAGTAAAAGAAAAGGGGAAGGAAGAAGAAACAAAGGGAAGAAAGGAAGGGGAGAAAGGAAGGGAGGGAGGGAGGAAGGAAAGAAGGACAATAGAAAAGAGAGTGAAATGAAGGTCGGTTGGTTTTGTGATGAATACACAGCAAAGCAGATCAGATCTTCCTATATCCTGGAAAACTGAAGGGGGTCTCCACTCCGCAGCCCCCGTCTTATGCCTGGATTACAGCTCACACATCTCCCAGATCTGCCGCTCTCAGACTCGCATTGCAAAAGCTTTTCTATATTTAGTCGGCAGATTAACACATAAAAAAACCTACAAGATAAAAGCGAAGAGAGAAAACGTGGGTGATAATGACAGAATAGATCTTGCTATTTGTGTCTAGTAGTCTAGTATTTATAACTTCCAGACGCTGGCAAAAAAAAAATGTAATCTAAACAATATATAGGCTGTAAAACCAAATTCAGGCAATGTAAAGATGAACTATGACAGCGTGGGAACGAGTTGCATTACCAGTTCAAAGGCGGACAAGCACCAACATGATCATGTAGTCTGTGGGAGAATTGGCCCAGGCCTCACCTCCCCCAGAGACAATGGTAGTGTTGGCTTGTCCTACCAAGCGGCTTTGGTGACAGACAAAATTTGAAGGATCAGTGAACATAAAAAAAAGCAATAGAGGCTGTTGTTGACATTGGGCAATGCTTGTGATAACATATGTATCTGGCGCCTATCCTAGGGAAGAACTACGTGTCCCTGCTGCACTATTGCCTCAGCTGGTACTGAAATGGGACGGGGCCAAGCCATGCAGCATCACTCTGTACACGTATATTCACATTAAACCTTTGTTTTCAGATGACCTAAGATCTAACGCGATCCCATATGGAACTGTAGACCAACTTGCCCCCAGAACTTCCCTAACCCTAGGTCCAGGCCTCTGCGGCCTTCCCACAAATCCGTTCCTACACGCCAGAGAAGAAAGCCATCAGAATTACAAAGTGGATCATGCTGGTGTCTGCTGTCTGTCAACATGCATTCATCACTGTGAATATGTCTGCCGCTTTGCGCCTGTTTATCGGTGTGTCAATTTATCTGCATTGGTGACAAACAGCATCGGGCCTGCTTTAAGGGTAAGTAGCGGGAAATGACAGATGGCCCATTACTGTAAATATATATAGTTTGGCGTTCAGCTGCAAGATACTAAATTACATTCCGATTCATGGCCTGTCCACAGAGGAAGGTAAACATGGCAGTCAATGCAAAGACATTATGTTACAAAGAGCTTGCGTCTCCACACCTGACCACTAATTCAAATAAATGAGGGGTAGCTAGCTATAAATTCCTATTTACATAGATCATTATTTTTCTTTTGCTAGGTAAACAACATGAGGAGCTTACTGACACAGCACACCTTCCAATATTCCTGTTTATTCCTCATATGTTCTAGAATCTAGAGCAGGGGTGCCCATTAGGTAGATCGTGGTCTACTAGTAGCTCTCAAAGCTGATGCTGGTAGATCACGAAGAGTGTGAATGGCGGCCCCTTTATTCCATTTTGGTATATTTATTTAGCTGTGCACACATGATTACCTATTAGCCCGAGTCTGCTGAGCCAAGCGCCCTGACACCTTTCTGGTGGATACTGGGTGGTTGAAGTGCTAACATCAAAGAATATTAGTTTACACAGCCTGCTGCACTGCACTGTTTGCAAAATACAGCAAGGTGAGCCAGGAGAGAGAAAGGAGAGACAGCCAAGAGAGCAAAGAGACAGCCAGGAGAGAGAGAGCGAGGAAAGACAGCCAGGAGAGAGAGCAAGGAGAGACAGCTAGGAGAGCGAGGAGAGACAAACAGGAGATAGAGAACGAGGGAGGTTTTTTGCTGTTGGTAGATCTCATGTAGCTCTACATTTGAAAAGTAGATCTTAACACAAACAATTGTGGGCACCCCTGTTCTAGAGCATTAAAAGTAACACTTAAATGCAGATTGGGCGGTGGACCTAATGAGGAATACTTGCTCCTTCTAAGAAATATTATTGGTTCTTCTAATGAGGAATACTTGTTTCTTCTAATGAGGAACTCTTGGCCCTTCTAATGCGGACTTCTTGGTTCTTCTAATGAGGAACTCTTAGTTCTTCTAATGAGGAATACTTGCTTTCATTTAATGAGGAATATTTGGTCCTTCAAACTCTTGGTCCTCCTAATGAGGAAAAAATGAGTGTATTATATAGTGTAGAAAAAAGGTAACTAGAGTGGAGAAGATCAATGGGCAGAGGAACCAAAAATTATTTTATCAAAAGTGTATACATAACCTACCCACCAGGAACTGATCTGTTGAGATGGCTTTCCCTAGTCAATGGCAATGTTCTTAGAGAGAATGCTAGTGCCAGGGGTGATTGACCGGGGCCTAAAAACGTACATGCTATGTTGTTGCATGCGTGCGTGATTATGCCACAAGCATTTTGCATTTGTGCAATTGGTGGTGGAGATTGTGCAGTGGTCAGTTCTTTTACCACTATCTTCTGGTCTTCACCTTACTCTTGTTTCTTGTGTCTCCGTTATATTTGCCTGTTATTGGGCCAGCAGACTAACCTAAGTGAAGGTAGGCAGATTTCAATATGACTGGACCATCTCCTAAAATAGATCTACAACGCAGAGAAAATGTATGTACATACTTGTCTGGTATAGGTGTCAAGTCTGCAATACTCAAGCTGGCAACCTTGTGACCTAAAGCAGATCTTCACTGTCATCCTTCCTAACCCCCTGCCCCCGCACTGCCAGTCTCTTCTTATACAATTGCAATCTTTCTTGGGGAGCGAGTACCTTTTTTTGGTGGTACTTGTTCCCAGGTAGGTAAGTATAACGTCCCCTTGGTCCACCTCCCCTCCCCCTCGACTGCAGCCTCCTGGGATATTGTCACACATCTCAGAAGCCTACAGGAACAGTCTTCCTGCAGTGCGTATCTCACGCATCGGGAAGTCACATCTGGTTTTTGAATCCAAGATGGCAGCACGGAAAAGCAAAAGTCCTGAGAAGAACCAGCTGCATGGAAGACAGCCCTGGACTTCATGGGTGGGTAAGTGTTTCTTAAAAGCAGCAGCTGACTTCTAATTTTCCCCTAGCCCGAGGAAGTTTTTCTTTAGTGAACTGGAAGAAGCATACCATCAGTGAACAGTCTGAACTCACTTATTGCAAGCTTGATCCAGGGCACTTACTCATTAGGTAGAGAAGGAAGAACCATGACGATGGACCAGGATGACATCCCTGGAACCTGTGCCTTTAAAAAGCTGAACCTGCCATGGCATAATATATCCCCACAGGTTCTCATTTTACAGAAACCTTCATTGCTGGAAAGACAACATCCACAGACTACCTCCCCCTCCCTTAAGGTGGCCATACACTGTACAACCATCGCAAGACCTTAGTCTTGCGATGGTTGTAAAGGGATTAAAAAAACGTACGATCTGCCCATCTTGGACGGGCAGATCGCACTCTCGATCATCGCAAGCCACGCCCCCTGAGGGGCGGGCTTGCGATGACTGTAATGAGGGGCGGGCTTACGCTGACTGCAAACGGGCAGTGTGCGCGTGCGCACACCGGCCCGTTCGGCAGTCGTCGAACCAGCAGGCCATCAACTCGCCGAGAATCGTACGATTCCCGGCGGGTTTTCAAACATGCTGGTTCGATGGAAGACGTGCGACCGTACAGTAGAAACGGTCGCACGCATTCCATACACTGCACGATTCTCGTACGATCGCGGGATTTCCCGCGATTCTCGTACGAGAATCGTGCAGTGTATGGGCACCTTTACAGTAGTACCTGACATATTGGCAGAAGTAGCCATCTTACAGGCTGTCAAGGTTTAGCTCATGGATTCAGTGGTGCAACGCAAGGTCATGGTTAGTAGAGAAAACACTTATGGAAATACACAGGCATGGCTTTTCTTAGCACAAGCCGCCACGGCAAGCCTGATGCTCTTTCCCCATTATTCTAGGTAACTCCGCACTATGCCAGGGACGGTAGGGGGAGGGGAGGCTCACTCCTCCATCCTCAGCTCCCTGTATAGAAGGAACAAGGGCTGCACTCTCGTGTGGATGGTTATCTGATGCTGTTGCCGGGGTAACCGTGAGAGGCCGCTCTTTTAGATGTGCAGACTGCTTAGGTTCCGTGCCGAGGGCCAAACATAATGAGAAACTACAAAGGGTGACATCTATAAATGGGAGAATGTGAAGGAACGCCTCGTCTTCAGCTTAACCTCCATTTCTTGTAAAGCTGTCAACACTGAGAAATCTATACGATATGAAAAAAAATCCTTTCCGTCGAGTAAATGTTTCACATGAATTCATTAATTTAATTATAAGCGATACCTTGTTACATTATAGCGCAGTAAGGTCGAGCTTTTCATAGTCATAATGGCTATTTAAGATGGGCAGGGAGAAGAAAATCGAGGCATTCGCTGAGTTAAATATTTGAAAGAATACCCCAATGAGTGCGGTTATGTATCCATTTATAAAAATAATAAACATATCTTCTATTGTACCAAGAGTGGGTGTCTCAATGCGTCTTCATATCAGCCTTCCGTCATACCCGCGCAGCAGAAAGAATGAGGGACAGGACAGGGAGCCAATCAGGGCTCTCCTGCATGCACATGTGCTCACAGAAAATGTGGAGCATAAGGGCTTGTTCACACCAAATGCATTCCAGATGTAGAGCAGAGCAGGTACAGACCAGATCAAAACTGCGTCCAATGTATTCCAATGGTATTTTGGGCTCTAGTTCACACCGCAGCGTTCAGTTCCAGAGCATGTAGAAAAACTGCAGCAAGCCCTATTTTTCCAGCACTGGAACGCATGCAAACACATCAAAAACACACTGAAAGCCCATTTTAAACTATAAAAAAAACAGGTAAACAGGTCCCCTGTGTGTATTTCAGCCATGCAATAAGCCCGTCTGGGTTAAAGTAGATCTTAGGGACCATTCACACCAGATCCGCTGCATTGCGATATATTTTTCAATGGATGCTTACCGAAGGGCACCGGAAAATCAATGGGTGTGAATGGGGCTAGTAAGAGCTCCCCCTGGTGGCATTGTTGTGCTGAAAAAAAGTAATGCAATGGAACAGAGCAGCGTCAACTAGCCCCATTCACACCCATTCATTTTTTGGTGCCCTTTCGTTAGCATATGTTGAAAAACGGATCGCAACGCAACCGATCAGGAGGAAATCAGAAGGTACAATTGCAAGTCAACTGACCCTCCAATGACTTCCTTCCGATTTAGCTGTGAATGGGCCCTAAATGTTAACTGAAGGCCCCTGAAAAATACTGCATGTAACGCAACGGAATGGAGCTGTGTAAACTAGCCCCCAATGGATCCGGTGTGAATGGGCCCTAACAGCATATGCTGGGACTTTACAACTCCTTTAAAGGAGAACAATGGGGTAAGTATTTTTCCCCATAGTTCCCCTAAGGGTCACGGGAGGACACAAACTAGCGTCCTCCCGTCACCCAAAGCTCAGTATACCGCAAGCTACAGCTCGCGGTATACTGAGACCGCCACAGCCGGGACAGATCCGACATTACTGTCGAGATCTACCCAGCTGCGTGATTGATAGTTCTCATAGTTCTCCTTTAACCTCTTGCCGTCCGCCCGTTAACAAAAAACGGACGGACGGCAGACAGGGATGCTAATCCCATTTCCTGATATACACATGGCCACCAGGGGGAGCTCTTACAGATCCCTATAGGAAAATCAATGATCAATAGGTGGAAAGGTAAAAATGGGAAAGTGGCATAAAGAAAGAATTCTTTGGCTAACGTGCAGGAAAAAAGTCCAAAAGTATTCTTGGTGAAAGCGCATTTTGGTTGTTAAAAGTGAGCGCGGCGGACCTTTAGTAAATCACCCCCTAATATTTCTCTATAATCTCAGATGAAGAGCTACGATAACAGATGGGATGGGATCTGTCAAGCCGTACGAGGAGCGCTACAAATCCTATCTTATTCTATAGAGCGTGCTTAGTGGGTAGAGATTTTATAGCTGCTCTGATAAACTGGGTCTCTGCTCTCCGAGAGGCTTTCTGGTCACGTGACCTATTTAGGCCATAAAACGCCAAACCTGATTACCCTTTGATATATCTAAGCTGCGGAAGGATGGATGTATAACACAGTGTTCTGTACACCCAGAATACATTAGCGTGTGTCTGTGATCTGCTTTCAGAACAATGAAACAATCTGTGCCGCGCTGTCCCATGATTGAACGCACAACGCCAAAAATATGCTGAACAAATGCTGCGAGTACCTGTCGTCTATGAACATCGCACGTTAATCAGGCAGTATGTAAGCCAACATGGATGTCTGAACATACGGTGCATCTATAGTGTACAGGTGTATAGTCTGCACCACCAGTATAAGAACTGCAATGGGTGGTCAACCTCATTTCCCCAGCTGTTGTAGAACTACAAGTCCCATGAGGCATTGCAAGACTCCGACAGCCACAGGCATGACTCCCAGAGACAGATGCATGATGGGATTTGGAGTTTCGGCACAGCTGGGTAGCTGAGGTTGCAGACCCCTCCCCTAGTGAGTGAGTGCCCGGTGTGACTGCTCCGGTTTTCCCCCCGATAAGCTGGCGGCAGTCTAAACGTGGGCATCCAGCCATTCCACTAATGCATATCTATGGGTAGATCATTCGTACAAAAGATCTATCGGCAGTCAGAGTGCGGCTGCACATCCAATGGCTGTTCATAAAAGCAGAACTCCAGATTTCCCCTGCAATACTTTTTCCTGCCATTAGATGTCCTCCGTCTGATGGCCAGCATCATTCAACCCACTTTGAACGCCCCAATCATCCCAGCCTGTGATTGGACAGTGAGGGAGAAGCAGCTCAATGATAAGCTCACCTCACTGTCACTCTGCTTTCTCCTCTTAGCAGCATGCAACACTTACAATCATCATGTTTATGCACAGATCCAACTCTCTCGGCACGGCTTCCTTGAACTTCCTGTCCAGTACAAGATCAGAAGAGACGGAACAGATTCCAGCAACTGCCTATCTGCTAGCTTGAAAGAGGGAGGGAAGATGAGCAGGGGGATGGGGAATGACATGCCTCGCTGTGCCTGTGTGTTTGTGGAGACACACAGAACTTACTAGCACACACAAGGGTGACTCCATAGGAGCCACCTTAAAACAGGATATCAGGGCCAGTGCTCAGGGGACCAGCTGATTAAGCCGGAACCTAAATTTTTTATACATGTGGAAGCAGCATCAGAATAAGTGATTTCTTCAGCATCTGAAAACCTATTGACTGTAATATCACTTTAAAGGCATTGTAAAGTCCCAGCATATAATATCACTTTAAAGCTCCATGTGTCCCTAGTCATGTGACTGATCATGTGATTCCATTGTATACATCCCCGCTCTGCCCTAGATATGTATGAGCAGTATAGTCATTATTAATAGAAACCCATAACTGATGAAAGGGAGCTGTAATGCAGCTAATCTCCAGCACAGTTGGCAATATGGTAAGTGCATGTGGTGGGTGGTAGGTGGGCAATGTCACTGGCCCCCGAATGCGACGAAAACACAGTGTTATGTGATAACTGTACCCACATGGTACTTGTTTGGTACACAGGCAATGACACAACGAGGGGGATCTCAGAGGGCATACATGTGGCAGAGCGAGAGAGAGTGTTTGGCACTGCCAGCTCCTTCAAGTACAAACGGAGCACTTGGCAGGACGGTGCCAGCGTGGGGGAGGACAGCACTGCTGCCACCCCTTGTGTACCTGTTCTGCCTGCGCGAGGAGAATCTGCCAGGACAGCACGCGTAGGAGTTTGGCACGGCGGATGCCCGCTCCATACCTGCTATGCGATCAGAAGGTTCTGTTCATTCCTTGGAAATGATTTAATTACCTCTGATAAACTGGCTGCCTCAGCAATCATCGGAGACGCAGCGCTTTGCATAATTGCGCATTTTAATCGGATAAGCATTACCTCCGTGCCCCCGACAGCTGAGGTGACGTGTCCTAGATTCTAGGGGTCGCTGAGGTGAAATGTGGCATGGTCCTGAAAAACAACCCTTGGCCATCATGCGTTTTCTTAAAGGCACC
>NW_017306287.1:2761483-2768702 GCF_000935625.1 Nanorana parkeri
ATACGCACACACACACTATATTTCCAAAACTCTTGGGACACCCCTCCAAATTATTGGATTCAGGTATTCCATGAAATTTCCTTGCTAATAAAAATATTCCACGGTAACCTCTTAGTGGTATTATAACAAGGTGGAAGCAACTGGGAACAACAGCAACTCAGCCATGAAGTGGTAGGCCACGTAAAATGACAGCGCGGGGTCAGCACATGCTGTAGCGCACAGTGCGCAGAAGTTGCCAACTGTCTGCAGAGTCAATAGCTACAGACCTCCAAACTTCGTGTGGCCTTCAGATTGGCGAAACAACAGTGCGTAGAGAGCTTCATGGAATGGGTTTCCATGGCCGAGCAGCTGCATCCAAGCCTTACATCACCAAGTGCAATGCAAAGCGTCGGATGCCGTGGTGTAAAGCACGCCGCCACTGGACTCTAGAGAAGTGGAGACGTGTTCACGAATCACGCTGCTCTGTCTGGCAATCCGATGGACGTGTCTGGGTTTGGCGGTTGCCGGGAGAACTTGCCTGACTTGCATTGTGCCAAGTGTAAAGTTTGGTGGAGGGGGGATACTGTTATAGCGGCAAAGGGCGGAGCCAACTCAATATGAACCCTACAAACTAAGACTGGGATGCCAATAATGTTCATGTGTGTGTAAAGGCCGGCGTCCTAATACTTATGGCAATATAGTGTATATATACATACATATACACACACATATTGAGCATCGCAATGCACAGATGTGAACTATTTGTGCATCGATGTGTGTGAAAATAAAATGGCATAGATAGGTTTTCATGTGTTGAGCTGTGCTACATACACTCAACAAATGTCACAGAAGTACACAGGGCATATGCATTGCCCCCCCCCCACCATTTCTTCTTGCTCTTTAACACATCATTGGCTGCAGTCACTGCTATAACAAAAAAAAAAGAAGCTTATGAACAGTGTTTGTAGACACTGTTTAGACCTAGGGTGGGCAACTCCGGCCCTCCAGCTGCTGTGCGACTACAAGTCCCACGAGGCATTGCAAGACTGACAGTTACGGGCATGACTCCCGGAGGCAGAGGCATGTTGGGATTTGTAGGCAAAGCACAGCTGGAGGGCCGGAGTTGCCCACCCCTGGTTTAGGAGCTCAATACAGAAATACAATGTAACACTGTTACTTTGTATTGTACTTGTTTCATTCATATAGAGATCAATTCATTCCAATGTAACCCTTTATTTAACCTGCATCATCACCCGTAATGAATCCTCCTTTTACTCCTCATCCCGCTGACATCTTTTAATGCTGATTTTTTAATTCATTATTTAATATATTATATATTTTTTTAATTGTTATTCTTTTGACCTATGAAAATAGAAATAAAGGCAAACCTTTTTTTGGCTTCAGTTCTCTTTTTGGTCACAGGAATTTATTTACTGATATACTCCTGTGATCCAGAATCAGGATATAGCGGGATAAAACCCGCTATATGCTGACAGCACAGAGCCGCGTCGCAGCCAGGAAGGACAGCTGGCTCTGCCTCCCTAGAGGTTTGTTACTGGTTTACTTTAACTCAGGGGTGGGCAACTCCGGCCCCCCAGCTGTGCTTTACCTACAGATCCCAAATGCCTCCGGGAGTCATGCTTGTACCTGTCAGTCTTGCAATGCCTCATGGGACTTGTAGTTCCACAACAGCTGGAGGGCCGTAGTTGCCCACCCCTGCTTTAACTGCTACTACAAGAAGAATCCGACTATTGCGGTGCATTTTGTTAGACACTTCTGGGTCTAGTCCTGTGCTGTGTGATGGAATATCATAGACGTTTGAAGAAGTGCATTGTAAATGCTTCCAAAACCGCTCTCGGTGTGTTTGGCACATGCACTGCGGGGAATAGGCCGCCGTGCTGGGCCAAAGTGTGTTCTCTAATTCCAAACACACGTGACTACACCAAAATCCCAGAAAACGCATCCAAGCAGGTTGGTAAAATGCATTTGAGTACTTTTATATTCTTTTAAAAACCTTGAAAACTGAACTCGTGCCAGATATTAAAAATAACCAATTTATTCAATTATGTTACCATTTAGAAAATATCTTTACGTGCAGCTAGTGGAAGTACATGAATGTGACTTAGTACCAGCCTCTTGTAATCTCCATATACAGCAGCACTCAGACTGGGAGAGGAAGTGGCTGCACTAAGAGCCAATCAAGTGTAATACAAAGACATGCATTGACAAGGAACATGCTGACAGCAGTAGAGACCAGAAGGATGACTCATCAAGTATTCTGCTGCTCCTTTACTGTCCAAATCACCAGCTGGGGGCAAGGAACTGATCGGGCTATAGTGCTTAACTACAATAGAGAAAAGTCAAGTCACGAGTCTGGCTCTGCTGTCTGGCAGGGCTGTGTAAATCTCAGAACTGGCTGCACAAAATCCTTTTGTAAGGTAAAACAGCTGCAATATATGGCTAGGTTTACACCTGCACTACACCCGGGATGTGCGATCCTGTGCTAGTGCACACAGCGATTGCCGCATGGCCCCATTGATTTCAATGGGGTGACATCCGCGCGGCAATCGCTAAAAAAAGGTACAAGTACCTTTTTTTGCGACGCACGACGTGCTGCTTTTTTGTTCACTTGCACGGGCGGAATCGCGGCGGGAAAGCATGCGATCTGCCCGGCGAGACTGGGGTGCCATTGGCAAATAATGGCATCCACAGCACGATCGGTTCACACCTTGGCGACTCCCGACCGTGCGGCAATCATGCACAAAACCAAGTGGATTGCTGCACGGTCTGGAGTCGTCTAGGTGTGAACCTAGCCTTAGTATTTCAAACGTGGATTAAGCAGATTGTTCTGAGATCAGCTTCAAGTACATAGTATGGAAAGTATCACTGGTCTGATACAACCAGCGGACCCTGCGAAAGGGTTAAGAGAGAATAACAGTGACACGAGTCTCATCTGTTAACTTATTGATGCAGAGGGGGGATCATGCGGGAACATAGAGACACAGCTGCAAGGATCAGCCCAGACACCCTGGGGACAAGTTACCAAGACTACACGTGTCCCTACATGACAGCCCAGATTGTTTACCTGCGTCTCTACCTTGCTGAGTGAGCTGCTTCTGTGGTCATTATTCTCTGATAATGACAACAGAAGCAGCGCATAGGTTCATGGAGGAGTATGCAGCATGCAGAGGGGTACAAAAGGAGGATATTCACAAGCAGGGGGACCATTTAAAGAAAACGAAGGGCATCATTGTCTAAGTACAGCTTACTGGATGACATACGTGGCAAAGCTTTCGGAGGAATAATCCACAGGCTGTAATGAGTCCCTTGGATTTTTAATTATTAAGTAGAAGAAATGTATGAGATGGGAAGAGAGTGAAAAAGGAAAAGAGAGGGGGAGAGAAAAGAAAAAGGAGAGGAAGGGAGGGTGGAATAGCATGTTGGTGTTAGGGATGGTGGAGCGGGTTGTAGAAATGTACACAATTCCTAGGGGGGTGGTACATCTATCTTGGTGGGATCCCACCTAGATCATTGTTGGGATCCCACCTAGATCATTGTTGGGATCCCAGCTAGATCATTGTTGGGATCCCACCTAGATAATTGTTGGGATCCCACCTAGATCATTGTTGGGATCCCAACTAGATCATTGTTGGGATCCCACCTGGATCATTCTTGGGATCCCACCTAATCATTCTTGGGATCCAGTGGCAGGCCTAAAGAACAAAGGGACCTGGTACAAGATTTTTTCTCGGGCCCCCCCTTCCCGCTACCAATAGCTTACACTCTAATACAGAATGGCACCAGCTGTAGAGGGACTACAAATCCCAGCAATACATTATACGTCAAGGCAGAATAGTATATGAATTGGAATCTACAATGCACTGGACCCTGCACTTAGCAACGCATTGGACCCTGCACGTAGCAACGCACTGGACCCTTCACTTAGCAATGCACTGGACTTTACACTTAGCAATACACTGGACCCTGCACTTAGCAACACACTGGACCCTGCACTTAGCAACACACTGGACCCTGCACTTAGCAACGCACAGGACTCTGCACTTACCAAAGCACTGGATCCTGCACTTAGCAACGCACTGAATCCTTCACTTACCAACACACTAGACTCTTCACTTAGCAACGCACTGGACCCTCCACTTAGCAACGCACTGGACTGCAATATTTAATTCAACACTGGGATAGAGAAATGGATTATAATAGGGAACATTACACTGTAATGTTCCCTATTATAATCCATTTCTCTAAAAGAAAACACAGCACACCGTGGGCAGTTTTCTTGGCCCCCTCACCCCCCTTTCACCTACTCAATGACTTACCTTACATACTGTAGTGCTGCCAGAGCCCGACACCATCCCGGCCACATGGTCTGAAGGGGGCGGGGCATGTGACACAGTGCCTGCATCAGGAGAGAGGAGATCCGGCATCAGACTGATAGCGCCGGAGCCTCTGTGCTGCCGTACGCCACGGCAGCGCCGGCTCAACCTGCATTGTGCTGACCCCCAGCCCTGTCTGCCCCTGTCAGTGGGACCCCCTAGCCTTGGGCCCCGGGGCGGCCGCACAGCTGGTAGGTCCGCACCTGTTGGGATCCCACCTAGATCATTGTTGGGATCCCACCTAGATCGTTGGTGGGATCCAGGTAAGTAGACCCAAAGTCACGGAAGGTTGTGGAAGTTGCGGACTTCTTGGTTCTGGAGAAGACAAGACCTTATATTTGGCAGAAGATGTGTTCATCGATCTAATAGAACCGAGTATTTCTGAACTTACTAGTTTGTTCTTTAATGAAAATCTGTACTGTGAAAGATGTGCCCAAAAAAATGCAAGCAGAGGGCAAAGGACTAGTCACCAGTATTGCAAGTAGGCTCCCTGCAGCTGATGTTTCCTCCGCTACTGACTGCATTGTCTTGTTCTGTGTCTCTGTGCAGAGGCAGCCACCTTGGTACAGAAACTGGGCTATGCTTCCTAATGTTAGAGCTGCCCTTGTGATGACTGGTGATCTGATGACTGATTAATAGGGAAAATAAGAGGTGGCAAAAGCACAGATCCACAGAGTGTATAAAGCAGATGCAGGGAGATCCTTGCATTGCAGGTCCTCAGACACAGCTTCCCCTCCAGCATGGAGAACAGTGAGCAGCACAGTAGTGAATAGCAGTCAGAGGTAGCAATGCCATAAATGATTCCACACTGCCCCCTGCATAACCCAGAACTTGCCACCTCCAGGGGAAGGTTGAAAGAAGAGCACCCCACATGTCAAATTACTGCCCTTAAGACACAGAAAAAAGCTATTTATAACACAAAATACTGCAATGGGGCATCTATGGGGTGAGCACCTGGGGGATGGGGGCTAAGCCCAGAGCTGGGCTTTAATTAGAAAACAAAAGATCATGTAGAATGAAATTTTAGGATGCCATTGTTCAGAGACTCTGCCCATTTGTTTCCATGTAATGTGGGAGCTCTAAAAACTGCCATTTGTGACTAAAAATATAAAATAAAGACAACTTCATAACTTGCAACAAACTGATGGTTGAATAACACAGAATTACTTTCATTCCAGTTGAAAAAGTACATGAGTTAAACATGTAAAATAAAGTGAGCTGGATCAGTCAAGATGACAAGCCTATGTACCGGCATATCAAAGGCCCGAGTCTAGGTGGATTAGATCATACAGGCCATCAAATCAATCACAATGATGAGAAGGTCGGTCTGGCTTTTAGACACATGAAATGAACAGAGATCTACTGGGATCTTTGCTCCAGTGTTGATCTGCCAGCAGATGTCTTGCTATACTGACAGTGCTTCGGGGATGAGAAACCTTATGATCCCAGAGAAATGTATCAATAGACACTACAGGGTAGGGTTAGGCAGCAGTGCACATATAGAGAGCAGCAAACCAAGACATCTACGACATTTGAGTTTACTTCTTTATTTTATCTTTGTTAGGCTGAGCCACCTCTGGGCACCAAGTAATTTCAGCGTTGGAAATAAACAAGAGGGGACAAAGGGCTGGTGAGGGGAGTCATAAAGCTCTCTGTAGCTTAAGTAAAATGCAGTCACCAATTCTTTATCTGCATGTTGTTGTTTGGTAGACTGTATGGACTAATGATCAGCACTGGGTGTCCTACAACCAAAATGCACTAGCAGGGGCAGTATGATATTTAGAAGGAAAGAATGCCCTAAAAAAAGTTTAAGTGGCAGAGGCGCCCGAAGTAAGACCAATGGCATCTGGGTATTTCATGGCTCTAGCTGGCCACTTCCTCAGGAGGGTGTGATGAGACACTTCCTAAGTTGCAGCAGTGTCTCCTGGCATGTAATCCTAGTACGAGGACCTGCCTAATCTATCCAAATAATATGTATACAATCAGGAAGGCCCTTGTATTGCACAGTTGTTGGTAGATCTAAAGGAGATTGCACAATCAGATTGTAACATGTACGGTGAGGTTAAGGCTGACCAAGGCTAAATAAGTTAAAGTGACCTAAAACGTGGCTTCCACTGTTACATAAAGCAAAATAAATATGTTTGGGTGGGTATGTGCCATGGGTGTAACTCGCTTCTAGCACCGAGGAGAAGATACTGGACAGTGCTTTCAATCAAAGCCAACAGAACAGAAAACCAAAGTGATAAGTCCTTTATTGATTTAAACTAACTGGGATGGTGTACAATTGGAGAGGCCAACAACTATAAAGAACTATAAAGAAATATATAAAAGTTACCCAGCATTCACTCTGCAAAAAAACATCATAAAAACCCACTTTTGATATATCACATACATAAAGGGCCAATTTGGACAGGAGCCAATTAACCTTCCAGCATGCCTTTGGAGTGTGAGAGGAAACCAGAGTACCCGGAGGAAACCCATGCAACCACATGGAGAACATGCAAACCTCTTGCAGATAGTGACCTGGCCGAGATTCAAACCAGGGACCCCCAGTGTAACCACTACACCACTGTGCTGCCTGTATTTTTATGATATGGTCTCCCAGCTGGTTTAAAGCAGCTTTGGCTGCAATACTAGCATACAATCAGGAGCTATCCCCTGCAGTACTTCTTTTCTGCCACAAGATGTCCTCAGTCTTCTTTGTTGAAAGAAGCCCAGTGACATTTAACCCAGAAAGCGAAGGACATATTGTGAGTAGGGATGTTCAGATACCAAGTACTGTACTCGGTACAAGTACAAGTACCTATACTTTTCTGTTTCCAGGACTAGACTAGACTAGAGAAAAA
>NW_017306287.1:2769218-2812261 GCF_000935625.1 Nanorana parkeri
TTTCCGCAGAGTCACTAAGAGAAAAAAAAGGGGGGGGGGGGGGGGTGATTGGCTTGTGTGGATATCCAGCACAGTCCACTATTTCATCAATATTCACATTTGTGATGGTTTTATTTTTAATCCTGGGCATTTGGAGGAGGAATACTGTCATATATATGTAAATATAACAATGTTATTCCAGTTATTTCACTTTGTAATGTGGTATAAATAAAAGATGTATGGATTTTAGTAATATAGTTTGATACAATTTATAATACCTATAAAGGCCTATGATTTGGTTTGTTGTGTTTTAAAGTATACGGGATGATGGCATCTACACATAGGGGCCACAGCAGATTTCTCTGCATATAATGAACACATTTTGTTATATAGAGCAATTAAAAAAAACTTACCTGCATGCAACCTGTCTCCTTCGGTTTCAACTGAAATATTAAAATCCTGTTTTAACTTTGTTTCTTTTGCAGGTTAACAGAGCTGAATGCCGGGGGAACACTTGTATTTGGTATTTAGTTGATGGTGCCCCTTCTACTAGGTACCTTCCCAGAAAAAAATATTGACCATTTTGTACATATTCTGCACTGAGGAAGAGCGAAAAATTGGCCAATAATAATAATTTATGTAACGCAGGGTAGGACAAACTTTGGCCCTCTAGCTGTGGTGAACCTACAAATCCCATTAGGCATTGGAAGACTTTGACAGCTGCCGGCATGACTCCCAGAGGCAGATGCATGATGGTATTTGTAGTTTCACCAGAGCTGGAAGGCTGAAGTTTGACTAGCCCTGATGTAATGTGTTGTTCAAGCAAAGCCATTGATAACAATTCTGTTGTATCTTTCCAGGTTCTAAATATGATTATCATAGATAATATTAGACTCATAGATAAATTAGTGGAAGGCACTTCATTAGAACCTTATTGGATAACAGCATGTTGCCTCTGGCTTCTATTCCACGCATGTACCCATGCTTGGAATAGAAGGTAAATATTGGTCACACTAGGGATTGAATCCGGGACCTTCTGCATGGTGTCCACAGATAACCACAACACTATAATACCACCGGATTGCTCAGTAGGAACAGGGCCTGGTATTGAGAAGGAGCTGGAGATACCTGGCGACAGTCCACCCATTGCAAGTCATTTTCCGGAGATTGGGTTGACTGTTAGTCAAGTACTCTGTCAATGTGTTCCTTGCTATAACCCATCGTGAAGGCTCCTATACATGATGGAAGGTCAGAACTTTAATCTACGACGGTGCCTTGGCACTGGCTTTGTCATATATTCCCAAATGTTTGCATATTGACACCTTTGTTTTTTTTATGTGAACATTAGACGCAGGTTTTAATTAATTTTATTTTCCTAACAAGGATGAGTGCTGGGAAACATTTATATTTGGCATTCGGAACCACATTCACACAAGAGGCACAGCATGGTGAAGACAAAAACCTCATCAGAAGCCAGTTTTCCAAATTACAATCTCCAATTTGTCATAGAGGGTTATCATTCAGTTACTTGATGAGCTGGCAGTAGGTCCGCTTTAGGATCTCACGGTGGAATGTCAGAGTGACTTTGAGCTGTCATTGGAGAACTGTATAAAGCACCGTTCCTCACGAGGCCTGAGGCACAATTTGGTGAATGCTGTCAGGGGTCAGTGAATCAAAAACGCAGCTGAGAATCTTGTTGGCCTAAAGAGAGAATAGGAGAGCAGATAAGGTAAGGTTGGGTGCTGGAGATAGACGTTGGAGGAAAACGAAGTGACACAGAAATGAGGAGATGAAGCAGGATCACTCTACTCAGTCAGCACATCTCCATCTTATCTCTCAATTCCCAAAGGAGCAGCCGTGAATGCAATTCACTGCCGCTAAATGAAATCAACAATATAAATGCAATTCTCTGCAACTTGGCCAGTGTCTGGTTAGTGTAAGTCATGTCAGCACAATGAATAGCTGCAGCTGGGAGGATCTGTGTGTGAAGGAACGTAGTGCTTACCTGTGGCTGGCTCTGCGGACTCAGTAATGCTTGTGTGAAGTTCTGTCCATTTTGCAAGTTAAAGCTGCAAAACAAAATAATAATGTTCAGCAGTAAATATAAAACGGAGGATGAAAAGTCATTTGTGGCCAGTGATGTGCATGAGATCATCAACACAGGAACCAACCGATTTTGGCCAAGTCATGTGACCATCATGCATCCATGGGTCCTATGCAGGAGCACCTTGGCCAACCAGCTTTGGTTAAGACCGGCCAGGTTGGAATTTGCATGCCATTATACAGTATATGCATATGGGAGCAGCCGTATCCAGGGGCGGACCTACCGCCGGTGCAGCTGGTGTGGCTGCACCGGGGCCTGATCTAAAGGGGGCCCAGTATCCGATCTAACACAGCCCAGGGGCAGAGATGGGGGGGGGGCGCCGTTGTCCGGTCGCCGAATACCATCGGATCAGTATCCGGCAGGCCCCCCCACCTCTGCGCTGGGAGTGTCCGATGATCACGTTGGTATGCGGCAGCCGGCGGGCCCCCTCATCCCAGCAAGCAGCCGCCTGAACACACGGGCGTGCTGTTTGAGACTGACACACACAGACTGGGGTGTTTTTCGGCAGCCTCCCCCACCAGAAAATAGCCAGAAGAGGTGAAGGTAAGTTATTAAATAAAATAATTATTTTTTGTAGCCCAACTAATGGACATGCTGTATAAAATACAGCTGGTACTTGTATTGCTATATAGCAGGTTCCATTCTGCATTGCTACTTCTTCATATAAACTGTATAGTGAGTGAGCGTTGTCACCCAAAAAGATAAAGTGTGCTACTGGCAGAATCATCAGGTAAAAGTAAAAGGAAACAAAGCCTGAAAGAAAAGAAAACTAATGCAGCTGCCACATCTAAGGACTGACAAGCTGCAATATATGACATTTTTGCTCTTGGGTTACGCTGTTTTAAGAAGAGCCATTACTGAATAAGTCCACAAGTGTCTGAAGTCATGTTACAACAGCTGGCATTGCCTTCCAGACCTTCGAGACATCTGCTGAATCTGCTTGCAATTAATTGAAGGAGAACACTCATCTCCTTTAATTGATTTTGTTAGATTCACATGTAGGAAAAGATCAGTGAATATAACCTAATTCATTTGTGTCTTTGGGGTAAAAACCTTGATTCTATGTATCGCCTGTGATTCTGTGTGTACATGGGCAGGGACACTTGCTCATCATTATGTAATATGGCTCTGCTTTCTGTGTAAGACCCCATTCACACCAGGGCGACAGCGTTTCAGCGTTTTCTTTGTGCGTTTTCTTTTTCTTTTAGCGTGTTTTTTTTTGCAGACTTTCTCCGCGTTTTCCAGGCATTTTCTGTTCATATGTAAGAGCATTTTATGCCTCGTTTTCAGTTGTCCAATAAACAGCAGTCTCAGCTGCAAAAACACGCTAAAAAAAAAGCGCGTAAAAGCGCAAAAACGTGCTGATCGCCGCATTCCATTGATGTCTATGGAGCAAAACGAGCTGATAAGCGCCACAAAAGAAGTTCATGGACTATTTTAAACAACGGGCATAATTGTATGTGCAATTCAGCGCGTTTGCGTGAAAGACCCCCATAGGAATACATGGGATTTGGATTTGCATGCATTTCAGTGCAGAAAAAAACACGCAACAAAGCTCCCTGGTGTGAATGGGGCCTAATGGAGTGAAGCACCAACTATGCTCCTGGTAGCCAGAGATCAACAGACCCAGCCTGCCTAGGCTCTAGGTGATATATGAATAACCTCTTTCTTGATAGTTCATTGAGGGACTCAGGGATTTTATTACAGTTGACTTATATTGCCACCGACAGG
Organism: Nanorana parkeri; assembly: GCF_000935625.1. NCBI lineage: Eukaryota > Metazoa > Chordata > Amphibia > Anura > Dicroglossidae > Nanorana > Nanorana parkeri. Next base: position 2,773,033 of record NW_017306287.1, read on the forward strand.
AGGTTGGGCCACTGGCAAAGAGAAAAAGTTGTAAGCCAGCCTCTCCTCTACCCAGCATGCCTCCGTTTTTTCCCTAGTGTCCAAGGAGGTTGGACACCTTTTCTTTAGCTCTGCTGAAAAGTTTAGCAGTTATTTTTTCAAGCCTTCTACCTTTGGATGACTTCAAGCAAGACCTTTTTGCTACACTGCTGGTGTTTTTAACTTGGTTACTTTAATCAAGGTTACTTGCTATAGGTCTACTTAAGCTAATCTAACTGCACCCCAGGATTGCCCTAGCAGTGTGTGCCTATGATCCTCCTGAGCCCCATCATCAAGCAGAGTCGGCGGGCCCGGTCATTATCTTTGATTCAGAGTCTGAGCCCCAACATTAGCCTCTGAGGAGGCTAATATTAAGCCACCTGCTGAATTGTTCAATTTTCAAGGGTTGTCTCAAACCTGACTGATGCAGTGCACATTACCCTGCATGTGGAGGATCAGCCTGCTGTTCCAGGCCTAGGGTATTTTAGAGCTCCAACAGCTGCTAAGACCTTCCCCCTATAACCGCTAATTCAGTAATTGCTCTTTGAGGACTGGAAACACCCTAAATGGTCCTGGACCCCTTTCTGACAGTGTGTCAGAACACTTTACTTTTGAGAGGGAGATCATAAATTGGTGGTCTTTTCCCACCATTGATGCACCATTATCGACATTAACAGGCACACTACCAGAGGGGTTAGAGGTGTTCTCACCTTTCAGTGTTTAGCTGACTGATTTACTGACAGTCGACTAAACACCCTCCTCAGATCCCAGTTTAATTTGACCTGAGTGGCTCCCTATCCTTTGTAGTAAACAATTTGCCAAACCATGTCATAAAGGATACTTTCCTAAACGTGACTCCTCTATCGCTCGGACAGGCCCTCATGTCATTGAACAACGGAAACAAATGTCTGGAGCCGTTTGTTTCCATTGTAATGGCTTGTTGCTAGAATTAAAACTTGTATCTCACACGGGACTTATGTCGGTACAAATGTGTAGGGCACTCTGGTTGCGTGCTTGGGACACCAGTAAAGGAACATTTGGTTGTCCTGAACCTGCTCTTGACACTGACATTAGCAATGTCATTGGTGACCAGGGCATGCTCCTGCCTCAATTCAGAAGGTCTGTGGAAGAGTCAGAGAAACCCCACTCTACTCTATCATCTTCTAATGCAGTTATTACATGTAGGCCTTCCAAGATTCTTATTCAGACCACAGGGTTTGCATCCAGAGGTCCTCCCAACACCTATGGTAACTCTTCTGCATGAAGCTGCTCCCCCACATGCAAGTGGGGACTGTTTGTTCATCCAGTTGGGCCCATTACCAGAGTTTCTTCCCACCATTTGGGAGATCAATTGGTGTCCCTCAATGGATGATAAAGAAAATATCATTTTTGTACATACTGTAAAATCTTTTTCTTGTAGTCCATTGAAGGACACAGGCCCCACCTCTGTGTTTTCTCTGGACCGGTGTATTGATTGCTCCCAAAACTGAGGCATGCTGTGTAGAGAAGGGATTATATGGGGCTAGCTTACAACTTTTTCTGTTTGCCAGTGTTCCAACCTCCTGCATGTGACAGTATAACCTGACTGTAATAGAATTTCTGTGTCCTTAAATCTTACAGTACACTTTTGCTCAAACTTATAACACGATTTGACCATGCTGACGTGTGCCCTGCTGATTTAGGTGAATTGTGAGTTTTAATGACTGGTCCTCTTTTTAACTCCAATGTCGATAACCTGAGTTGAGTTTTTCATTTTTAGCACAGTTCCAATGCTACATATGCAGTACAAGCAGTTCACTGGTTAATGTGACTTGTTTTCCATTGTAGAATTTCACTTCAAGCCTAATTTAATTCAGAGTACTACATAATTACATATATATCTAACCTATAATTTGGTATCCTGATGATGAAAACAAAAAGGATCTTATAAAAGAGGAGATGCTAGTTATAATGCACATATAAAAGACCTTGCATCATATGTCAAATACACCTCGGCCGCTGTCGACGGGAAGATTTCATAAGAGTTTTGAAAACCACCTTAAAAAAAAAAGAAATGGACCCTTTTCCGAGGCTCCTCAAAACCAACCCCACAGAAGAGATGATTTCAGTGAACGTAACTAGAATCCTGCTTTGCCGATTAAAATCCCTTTGCTGGGTTTTGTGTTCTTTCAATGGAACGCTTTAAACTCTGCCTGGCCTACTTTTCCTGTGCAGCTGGCTATAACTCATGGTTTTGAGGATAGAGGAGCTGGAACATCACAGATAAGAGCTAAGGAGGGGTGGGGAGACATACTTGGGAGCTCTGTATTGCCTTCCCTCTGACTTAGAGGAAGAAATCAACACAGCTTCCCACTGGGACCGACACAGCCTCCTGTCACACAGGCTGCTCCCCGCATGCTCCATGAAATAATAGTCTCCATGAGATATGCGTGATATGTACAGTATATGCATGCACAAATATATTACACACATACTGTACATTTCTATGGCTATTCTGTGTACCATTTATTTATTTATTACATGTATTTATATAGCGCTGTCAAATTTCACATTGTACATTTACATCAGCCCTGCCCTCAAGGAGCTGACAATCTAAGGTACATGGTGGGCCAATTAAGACAGGAGCCAAGTAACCTTCCAGCATGTCTTTGGAATGTGAAATGAAACCGGAGTACCTGGAGGAAACCCCACCAGCACAGGGAGAACATGCAAGCCCCATGCAGATAAGTGTCCTGGCTGGGATTCAAACCGGGGACCCAAGTGCTACAAGGCAGAAGTTCTAACCATTTTCCCCAGGGCTCCGACTTTTGGCCTGTTTTGAGGTTGAACTAAAGAGAAAAAATAATAAATGGTGAGAGGGCAGCTTCTTTGTTGCATGCTACGTCTCTTCTGAAGTAAAACCAACTCACCTGTCCATTTGCAATCTTCCATAGAATGTAAATGGAGCTGCACATGCGCAGTGTACATTCTTGGCACACCTCAGTTCCAGAATGAATGAACTCCTGTGCATATGCTTGGGAGTTGTGTCATCCCCCATCAACCAATTAAGATGGCTGAAGACCCGGCACCTACAAGAAGAAGTTGGGAAGACATCGGTGCTGGCAAGGGAGCAGATTGTACGCTCGCGGTTGGTGCACAAAAACTAAGTGCCATAGTGAGCATAAAAATTGCATGTGAACACACACAAAAATGTGCACTAGGGTATGTCTTAATGGTCTTTCTCTCGAAGAGATAGAGCCATTTCCCTGACCCCCCAGGGTTCATGGCACCAGACAGGGGCCGAGCACTCACGTCAACCTACCGAAACTCGGCCGACCACTAAATACTAGTTTGGGGGCTCTCTCAAAAAGAGCCCCCTGGTTTAGGGGAGGAAGGAACCTAACGGCCACACTTCCTCCCCTAGACTTCGGGGCTGGCCCAAAGACCCACACCTTCCATCCTTGTGGAGTGAAAAATAAGTGCACAAGTGTATGTATAGCCAAAATGGAGAGCACGGAAGGGTTATAACCCCTAATAGGTTACTTTTTTTTCTGCCTGTTTCCAGCTGGGAAGATTTCCCTTCACTTCCTGTCCTGGAGACACAACAGGAAAGGAGAGAAAATCTCTCCAAAGAGAACAGAATTCCTATCTTAGAGAGTTAAAACATTGTTTTCTGTGCCCTTGTAGTGAATGGCATTAATCAAGTGCAAAAAAAAAACGCCATTCACTGCACACAGTGTGAACGGGCCCCAAGTCTGTGTGAGAACATTTGTGATGAGGTGTGCGGCTATTATTCACCTCTGCCAGCACAGAGCCCTGCATTAGAGGCCAAAAAGCAGCATCTTTACTGGGAGAATAAGGTATGTTAAAGCATTTCCATACAAAAATCTGTCACAATTCTTAGCATGTGGGATTAAAGACTCTTAAGGTGCAAGACCTCAACTGAGTTCTAAAGTAAACATGTGCTGAGAAAAACAGACTGTCATTGCGGACTTTCTTCTAAAAATGTTGGTTACTCGACTAATCCAATGGCTTTCATAATTTATAAACATCTGACAGATCTAACATGCAGAATAGGAAGTTGGAGCTCCTAATTTGCATATGTGTTCCAAAAGTACAGACATTATTTGATCAGCGTGAACGCCCGGCAGACAGTATTGCCAGTAGGGAAGGTCAGCAAAGGCAGTTTGGATAAGTCCCTAGAATCCACAAAGGTCAATATGGGTCTAGAAGGTATCAACCATCTTCATTATTGTCTGCAGAGATTTTAAACATACAGGAAAATCTCTGCAACTGATAAGCAATATTTTTAATTTTCCCTTGGTCAAAGAATGATTCACCCAGTAAAATGTCACCTACATTGGGGACAAGAACCGCTGTGGATTTGGCGGTACATCAGCCTGGCCAGCGCTGACATCTCTCTGTGTTGCTCAGTCCTCGGAGAGAGGTGTGCTCTGCTATGGCCGGGGTAAGGGACGGTGTTTGTACTTTGTCTGCACGTAGCACGGCACGAATGTCAAAGCTGAACGCCAGCCAGTGTGCCGGCTGGGTTATTAAGTCCCAGTGCCCTTCACCGTGCACAGTTGCTGTATGTATGACGGACTCTGTGACATCTTCTAAGTCACAGAAATCCTAGCACACCATCTAATCTGCAGCATAATAAAAGCTCTCTATAAACGGATTTCGCTTGCGCATAATCCATCAGAGGAAACCGAACAGTCCCGGCTTCAGCCTACCAAATCCTCTCTCTCTCTCTGACCCCCTGAGTGCCATGTCGGGAATTAACCTTGAGAGCCCTGGAACATAATAAGTGACCAGACTACGTTCAGTCGAATGCCAGAGCCAATGTCAAAACGGGTAAATTGAGTCCCAGTGGTGCAGCTTAGAACCAGGTTTCTGTAAAGGTGACATTGTGGAACTATCACTGCTCCATGTGTTTGAGAATGTCCTCCATGGCATGCACGGTCCCACAGCTAGGTGACGCCATTCTCAAAGAACAGCGCACACTGAGCTCTCCTTGAACCAATGTAGTTAAAGTGTATGTAAAACCAAGCAAAAATATGTCATATAGTGCAGATCCTGCACTGAGACTGGATAGTCAAGGTATAAGAGGAGGGGGGTAGGAGAAAGAACAAACCCAAATTAAATTGTAATATATTTCAGCTTACCAGACCTTAGATGTGCTGGCTGCATTAGTTTTCTTCTTTGTTAGGCCAAGAGTATTTTCAAATGCAAATACAGAAAAAATATCTGTTGATTCTTCCAGAATTCCAATGCTCTGATAACTGCCTTTGCACTTCCTGTGCACCTTACTAATATCTCAAACAATGTTATCAGCTTTCCCGGCCATCTTGTGTAAACCCCCAAATCCTCTTCCCTATATAAAGGAGATGAGGAGAGAAGGCAGAGTTTGTAGTCCACATTGGGAGTGCAGCCAAGGGTGACAACGGTACTCATCCACAGATACAGTGCAGCATGTGAGCGTTGTCACCCTGAGATAGGAAGTGTGTTACTGTCAAGATCACCTGATGAAAATACATGTAAAAAAAAGACTGAACAAAGAAAACTAAGGTGTGATAAGTTGAAATGTATTAAAACATTTTTTGGGGGGGGGCTTAGGTATGCCTCAAAGAGGAACTCGGGGCCAAACTTTTATTAACCCTTGCAGTGGGGCTACCCGAACTGCAAGGGTTAATTGCTCGTTTTTGTCTAGGTGCTTTAAAAAAAAAGAGTTATACTCACATGAATTGCGGAGCCGTCTCCCTGCTTCTCCGGTCACTGAAACCTGTCTTCTCCATCGCTGCAACATTAGAATGTTCCTCAGTGTACCCACATCTATACACTGTGTATGAAACATGATGATTTAGAGACCGCTGCAGTGGAGGGGGTAAGAAGTTGGAAGGACCAGTCTAAGAACATGCTGGCTCTAAGGTTCAGGCGAGTATAGCTTCTTTTTTTTTTTAGCAGCAAGATAAAAATGAGCAGTTAACCCTTGCAGTGCGGGGATAGCCACACTGCAAAGGGTTAATCAAAGTTTTGTTTGGAATTCTTCTTTAGTATATATTACGTATATAAAGATTTATCAACAATTTTTACTTGCAAATGTCATACAACAAAACTTTTTTTTATGGAAATGCACTTTCTGCACTCCATTGCTCTATGCTGGTACTTAGGTTCTTATCAAAGCATTCTCACACACACTTGTAGCATGGAGAAAGAGAAGAAACATATCTGGCCAGTTCAGTTGGTGTGTACTGGACACCTTGGCCACACAGGCTTAGTGGTTAGCACTTCTGCCTTGCAGCACTGGGGATCCCCGGTTCAAATCCTGATCAGGAATTTGATTTAAGGAGGTTGCATGTTCTCCCTGTGCTTGTGTGGGTTTCCTCCGGGTACTCCGGTTTCCTCCCACACTCCAAAGACATGCTGGAAGGTTAATTGGCTCCTGTCTAAATTGGCCCTGTGCATGTGATATAGGGACCTTAGATTTTAAGCTCCTTTAGGGCAGGGACTGATGTGAATGTGCAATATGTAAAGCACTGTGTAAATTGTCAGCGCTATATAAATACCTGTAATAAATAAAATAAATGTTTGTTATGTGTTCCCATATAGCATACCTATAAATAGTTGAAAAAAAAAGAATAGAATATCTTACAAAGTGCAATAATGGGACAGGTTAAGGGACAGTGTTTTTGGGTACAGTAACATACAATTTACCACCCAAGCCTTGAGATCTTTAAAGAAGAACTCCATCTTTAAATATATATATACACATATGTTATATATATGGTATATATATATATACATCTGGTGTGTGTATATATATATATATAAAAAAATGGGCCCTTTTCTACTTTTCTACAGCATGCTGGTTGTGGCTAGGCTTTCCTACACAGGCTGTGGATACTTTCTTTAAAAAAAAACCTGCAAGACTTTGACACCTTTTGTTTTGATGCATCTGGAACGGTTTTATCAAATTAAAACTAAAAGTTAATTTGGGCTTTAAGATTTTAGAGGTCCCATTTAACACAAAAATAACTTCCCTAGACACTGCTTCTCTTCTGAGGCTGCTGAAAGCTGTACTATGAATGACATGTGCTGACAAGCAGGCTACTTGTGCCCTGCAGAAGCCATTAACAGAGTAGTTCCACCAAGAGTAAAGTCCACCCACCACAAGTAGCAAAATCTAAGGACACAAGGTGGGGTCAGAAGGAGGCGGGTATGTGAAGCCTCATTACAAATGAGAAAAGCAAGGTATTTAAAGGCTTAAAGTGACATTAAACCCTTAGATTTTTTAACATAAAACAAGACTGTAAGGTGCGCCTTACTGTAATCCATGGTTGTTTCCCTTCTCTTTGCTGCTCTTCCTTTTAAATCTGTATCGGTTCTCGTGCTGGGCAGGACTTCTGTTTTGCAGCAGACTGCCTTGTCTCTGAAATGGATACGTGGTGTCTGTGTGTACGTTGCAACCTGAGCCAGCACTACAGGAAGAGGCACTCAGCTGCAAAAGGAAGTTCTCCCCCAGCATGAGAAGACATGAGGATTTAAAAGGAAGAGCAGCAAAGAGAAGGGAAGCTACCATGGATTACAGTAAGGCACACATAAGCTGGCCATACTCTATACCGGGTGTAGCAAACCTCCGGCCCGCCAGCTGTGGTGAAACTACAAATCCCATGATGCATCTCTCTCCGGGAGTCATGTCTGTGGCTGTGGGAATCAAGCAATGCCTCATGGGATTTGTAGCTCCACCACAGCTGGAGGGCCAGAGGTTTGCTACCCCTGCTCTATACAAATTTTGGATGCTTCTTGAACCAGCCGAAATTTGCACAGTGGGTACCACTGTTGGATCCCCTTTTGGCTGGCATCCATCAGCTGATCAAAGAAGCTGCTTGTGAAACCTAAATTGTGGACATGAAGGTGATTACTAATCACAAAGCATAATGAGAAAGTCGTCCTCCAAACTCCCAGGAGCCAATAAAACAAAATCAACATACTAACCACCCCCCAACAAAGGATTTTCCCATTGTCTGGTTATCCGGCTCTCTTGGTTTTGTAGGCATGGAAAATGTTCATTGTCTAAACAGTGAGATGAGATCAATGTGCTTCTGCTAAATTATTCAACTCATTTCCTTTGCTAATTACCGTATTCTCATGTGTTTTATTCCTGACAGAATTACAGTGCTGCTTACCTGCCCATTAGTGAGTCGAAACAGGTTACTGCATTGTCCCTCTGAGCGGCTATTAGTAGACAGGGGCCCTCCGTCACAGCACAGGACTGAAACAAATAAAGATCATCTTCCAAAAATGAAGCAAATAACAAAGAGAGTGGATTATATTTGTATCCCCTATAGACATATATATTACCCGTACATTAGCTTTCATCGCTGAGAGTTTCCCAGGGGGAGTGCGATGTCCGACACTAATGTTCCCTACTAAGGCTACATTCATATCTCTATGTATTAGTATTGTGCATTGAAGAAAATCCTCCTGCTGCATCCCTGGTACAGCCTCTAGCTAAACTGATCTTCCAGAAGGATAAACAGCAATGTACGTAAAACACACCTAAAACCCAATGTCATTCTAATACTAACTCAGCCTGCAATCCTAACACTATCCTTCCATTTAATCCTAACACAACCCCCCTCTAATCCTAACACCAACCTTCCATGTAATCCTATTCCTAACATGAACCCCTTCTAATTCTAACACTAACCTTCCATGTAATCCCAACACGAACCCCCTCTAATTCTAACACTAACCTTCCATGTAATCCCAACATGAACTCCCTCTAATCCTAACACTAAACTTCCATGTAATCCCAACATGAACCCCCTCTAATTCTAACACTAACCTTCCATGTAATCCCAACATGAACCCCCTCCTCTAATTCTAACCCTAACCTTCCATGTAATCCCAAAATGAACCCCTTCTAATCCTAACACTAAACTTCCATGTAATCTCAGCATGAGCCCCTTCTAATTCTAACACTAACCTTCCATGTAATCCTAACATGAACCCCTTCTAATTCTAACACTAAACTTCCACGTAATCCTAACATGAACCCCCTTTAATCCTAACACTAAACTTCCACAAAATCCTAACATGAACCCCATAATCCTAACACAAACAATTACATGGGGTGTTTGTGTTAAGGTTACAGGGAGGGTTAGGGTTATAATTACAGGCAGGGTTAGTATTGGTGATACAGGGAGGGTTAGTATTAGGATTACAGGGAAGGATAGTATTTAGGACTACATGGAAGGATAGTGTTATCCGTTATCCTAACACTAAAAGGTGCCCATACACCTTATAATTTATCTGCAGATTTTCTGTGGTCAGATGGAGAAAGTGCAGCAGATTGGCCCAGGTGGAGATTCCTCCATCCATACAGTTTAGCATAGATGGAGGAATCTGTTGCACCTTTTCCATCTGACCACAGAAAGTCTGCAGATCATCTATAGGTGTATGGCCAGCTTTACTCTCCCTGTAATAATAAAGAAGCACAGATGGCAGGCTGACAATGTTGGTGCTCATTGAGAGGTTGTGGCATAGCATTGTTACCCTGTAACAGGAAGTGCTGTTACTGGCAGGACCTCCAGGTAAGAAACTTTAAAACAGATTCCTGAACAAAGATTTGCTTATAATAAGAATATATAGTGAGACCTGATACCAAACATACTGGAAAAGGACGTAGAGTTACATACACTTTAAAGTTTGCAGTGCGACTTACTGCTCTGCATAAACAGCCCTTAGAGGCATAAGCAGGCGCTCTAAATATGTTCTGTTCTGATAAACTGAAATTTTGGCATATTTATCCCTGCGACTTCTTAAAACACTTTTATATAATCCGGTTAATGAACATTATGTTATTTGTATACACTGGCTCGACAAAGTAAAACAAAACACATCAAAGGATACTGACCTCATTTTCACAGCTATAGCCCAATAAAGGTCCCCTTAAGGCATAAGACAGCATGAATTATGTCTGATTTCTGCTGAATTGACCGAAATTTGAACTGTGGGACCTGGAATATTGTCAGCTCAACAGTGACTGCATCCTATTAGGCGCAGTCACTGTTCGGCAGCACCATTGTATTCAGGCATCTGTGGTGCCATTAGCATGGACCGGGGAATTAACCGATTTTCTCCCATCAGCCTGTGCACTGCTGAACGACAGAAAATCTAGCCATGTATGGCCAGCTTTACAATGGTGTGCATACTCGGACAATGCTAGGAAAGCCAAATAGGGAGGATATTGATCCTTTATAGGTGCCTCTGCACAGTTACAATATCTAAAGACTAAGGGGGTTATTCACAAAGCCGCCAAAGGCAGACGAGTGAATAACCCAGCTGAAGTGAGACGAACGCTGTTCGGCTATTCACTTCTGGCTTGTACGGCTGATTTCAGCCATACATCGGCTGCCTTTGGTCAGCCGAACATGCTCTGCATGTTCGACTCAGCCGATCCAACATTTGGATCAGCTGAGCCGAAGCTCAGGCAGCTCACTTGCTGCCGTTCGCCCCTATAGGGGCTGAACGGCAGTAAGTGAATAGCCGAATGCTGCCGGTACCTCCAAGGTAGCGGGCAGAATAGAAAAAAACCAGACGAACTCCTGCCGCATAAAGAAGCATGTGCCAGATGCTAGCAAAATAAAAACAATTGGGCGGAGCTAGCGGTGACATCACTGCTGGCTCCGCCCAACTGTTTCCTATTGGCCGCACCTGCCAGAGTCTTCTAGCAGGTTCCGGCCAATAAATAACAACTGGGCAGAGCCGGCCGTGACCTCACAGCCGGCTCCGCCCAGTTGCTATTGCATAATGACAGATCAGCGTCCCCATGTCATTTGGGAGCGCTGATCTGTCATTAAAACTGGGCGGAGCGAGCCGTGAGACCAGACTGTTTCCAGACCCAAAATGCATCCCAATGCTATTTCTGGCCTCTGTTCCCACCAGCGCAGTCTGTTCCAGACCAGACCAGACAAATACTGCTTGTCCTATTTTGTCTGGTCTGGAATGCACTGGAACGCATCAAAAACGCACCTGTAAGATCATTTTAAGCTAAATTTCCAATCGCTGCAAAATCACAGCAAAAACGCAATGCACTATGTTCCAGATCTGGTCCGGAAAATGTTGTGAACCCAGCCTAAGAGTGGACACCCAGATCATCACACCCAATTTGTGAATGGTTCTAATTACACTTAGGCCTTGTTCACATCAAGCGCGGAGCAGGTGCAGAGCAGAGCAGAGCAGTTGCAGACCGGAGCAAAACTGCGTCCAATGTATTCCAATGGTATTTTTAGCTCCAGTTCACATCGCAACGTGCAGTTCCAGAGCAGGTAAAAAAACTGCAGCAGGCCCTATTTTACCTGCTCTGGAACGCATCAAAAACGCATGCAAATGCCTGGAACGTACTGAAAGCCCATGTTAAACTATAACGCATCAAAAACCCGGCACAACCCACTGCACTGCGTGCGCAGAAACCTGAGCGGATCTGCTCTGCATTTGGTGTGAGCAAGGTCTTAGTGTAGCAGAAGAAATGTGGTCTCCAAAGAAAAAAAAACCCCAATGTCATGGTCAACGCCAGGTTTTACAGCACTGGGGAACAATACAGTGTTGTAGAGTCGGTATCCTCTGTCCTGTTACCAAAATGTCATTAAGCTGTGCATCTCATACATACAGATAAAGATATACCTGTGATGACAAGTTATCCTTTGTACAGTATAACTCCGCCATAATCTGAGCCTGCCACTGGTCAAACGCAGTGAGCTGCACCCCTGTGACGCGGAACTCCTTCTCAGCCAGCTTCTCTAGCCCCTGGATATAGGCAGGTGGGGACCCTTGCAGCGCCCCGGCCGGGAAAAGCAGGCAGGTCGTCTGGCACAGGGCGCTGATGAACAGCAAACCTAGAAAGCAAACGCAAAACACATTATTCCAGCCACCTAATCTCGTGTCAGCATTAGAAGCAAATGCTACCTCCTGATGCATCATTCCAATGTCATTGTTCTATAATTGTTCTAATTGACTTCTTCGTAGCAGAAAATACCGGGTAGATGTGATATCTGACAATGGTGTCACGGCATCTGCCTGTCACATGTAATTTATAGAATCATTTAAGAGTGTAACTTCTTGATTAATTTATGTTCAATATTGACAAGATCGAATAATTATTATGTAGAGAATCACACGATGTAGGCACAACAATTAGATAAAGACGGCGACAACATCACACTTGAATGACACTTCTGTTCTGCTGGAATTTGGGCGCGTACATGTGTCATTAAAGAGACCCTGTTCACCGGACCATTCATTTCAACAACAATCTACCCATAAGATTATATAAGCATTTGACGTATTTTGGGCATGTTATTGAACTGCAAAAGCCTCCCTTGTGTAGACATCCAAAAGCCCCAAGACTGTTGCTGGGTGCCGCCATCTTGGATGTGATGTCAGCAGCCACAGCAGACCCAGAGCTGTCACTCATGTGACACACTATAGTATTCCTCCTCTGGCAGCTATATAACAGGTTATGTAGGGAGGTGAGGGGTGAAGGAGCTAGGCCAGCACAGTTAGCAACTAGACCCTGCAAAACTGCATGCACTTGATAACAGAGTAGTGCCATGTGATGTGCCATTCAGCTATGAGTAAGTTGCAGTATGTAAAATTACAAAGAGACTTTTACCGCTCCGTCCTGACTCAGGCTCCACCAGCCGTGTGCACTGCATGTGGTGACTGGGAGCCAGCCACTCCCCTCAATCACACTGTCCAGAACTGTCTCTACGACTAAGCCAGTATGGGTGAAACATGTTAGCGGTGGGCGATCATCAGAAGTGGACTATGCCATGCTGGCTGATGGATTTTAAGAAACTACATGTAGAGTGAAGATAGCGATGTGTAAGCTGCAGCTTGAGCTACAGAGCACTGTAAATATCAGGCTTTTCCCAACACACAGCTAAATCTTCTCTAAAAGACACATGGAAATGAGACAACAGCTCCACCTTCTGGCTAGAAGAGGAATACAAAACATTAGTATGCAATATTTTATATTATGAAATTAATTATAAAAGCCGCGCTTCATACGTTATATCTGACCACACAGATTTCAGCTGCTGCTTAACTTGACTAGAGTAGTGGCGCGAGGTTTCACATCATTCAATATTTTATATTAACCTAAAAAAAGAACTGGGAATAATGGCAGTGATATCTCGCTGTTGGAGTATCCAAAATAAATAAGAAGCCAGGAGCTGACTCAGCCCAACAAACTCTACTTTGAACAAAAACACCCATTTTAGGTGGACCAGCCCTTTAAAATCTACGATGGGGTAGGCAAACTTGGCACTCCAGCTGTGGTAAAACTTCATATCCCATCATGCTTCTGCCTCTGGGAGTCATGCCTGTGACTAATAGACTCTTGCAATGCCTCATGGGATTTGTAGTTTCACCACAGCTGGTGTCGAATTTGCCTACCACTGATTTACGACATCAAAATCAGGAGCTCTGAACTCATTGGCTACATACTCATCCCATGTCAGTGACCCCCAGTGTACTAAAGCCAGAGGATCAGTATGAGAGCCCGGCATTTTCCCGAGGAGGTCAGCAATTGCAGTATACGTATCTCTCTCGCTGGAAAATTCATTCTGGCTTATGTAGTATTTCCCGAGGATGAATTCACGGTAAGATGTGATCGAATGTCGGAAGTTTAATTTATTATCTCTGCGTTAGGTTTTGCGCCTGATCGTATTTGTATCAAAATCCCAGAATTATCATAGAGATCAAAAATAATTTACTGCGACTTGATTTCTCAGCACGCAATACGCTACATGAAAAACTGACGATTTAATTATTTAGCGGTACCACATTTCCCGGAGATTGTGCTGGGTAAACCTCGCCTCCAGACACGCCGCGCAAACCCAGGCTCGGCATCTTGCCGTATTTCCCATTATTGTTGACACACAAACACAGTTCTGCTAATCCGCTTGGTACACAGAACTCATTAAAGTTTAGGCAGGATTAGTAAAGTAGTGTGGCTGGGAAAGCCAGACATGTCTGCAGACTGCATGCCGGCGCTGAGACCCTGCACAGCCAACAAACCTTTAAGGTGTACATACGGGATGAACGGGACCCAACAATACTATCAACGGGAATTCAGTTTATTAATCCTCAAATCCGTTTGTTATGTGCCTGGGGAGGTTATGGATTGCAAGGTGCACACTGTACAGAGGATCTCAGCTTCTGCCCGACTCTCTGGGGTCTATTTATAACGGACCCTGCGAATATCTGTAAATGTTCATTTTGGGTGATTCATTTTTTCACAGTTTGAATGTAGTGTCGTAGTAATAGGAGCTGAGGAGTAAGGAAGTAAGTATTCATATATACACTGAGTGGCCAGATTATTATGACCACCCCATCAGTACTTATTGTTTTGCTGATACTTGCTCCATGGCTCCGAGCGCCAACAATCATCCCACGTTCAAAGGCTGTTAAATCGCGTTGTTTACCCTCTTCAGAAAAAAAATCACTTATATAAATAAACTCTCCTATGCTCCTCATCACCGTCTAGTGGCCATAATGTCATAATGTATTATTACAACACACTACATTCAAACGGAGATTAAAATACACTGCCTGTCCAAACTAAAGGTCACACACGCTAACATTTCATTGGACCGCCTTTAGCTTTGATTTCATCCCACATTCGCCGTGGCACTGTTTCAACAAGCTTATGCAATGTCACAACATTTATTTCCATCCAGAGTTGCATTAATATTTCTACAAGATTTGTAGTGACGATGGGAGAGCCAGACCACTTTGTAAAGTCTTCTCCAGCACATCACAAAGATTCTCAATACCCTGTGGTGGCCAATCCATGTGTGAAAATTATGTCTCATGCTTCCTGAACCTGGCTTTCACAATTTGAGCCTGGTGAATCCTGGAATTGTCATCCTGGAATATGCCCAATGTGCCATCAGGGAAGAAAAAAAAATGTAGGCAGCTGACCTCATTTTTTGGGGACATAACCTTGCTGAACCTAGATCTATTATCCAATGGAAGGCTCTTATCTATTTGCTTAGCTAAATCCAGGTGGTGACATTTTTTGGACAGACCGTTTATATTAAGTTTTGGGCATTATTTCGCCAAAATGAACATTGACAGCTTTTCATAGAGTGAAGGAACCTGCAAATTGTTTATAACTAAAATCATGTAGATATCCCACCACACACCTGACCGATGTACCCTTTGTTCTGCGGTGCTGAAGTAACTGGCGGATTGCAGAGCATGGATCCAAGAAGCAAATGTTACAAGCACACCAATTGATCTTCATTCAATAACGCCTTCATTGATGTTCATTCATCATATCAAAAAAGTGATGTTTTGAGCCCCCACAGGGTCCCTTTATCAGGTGTAATGTAAAGTAAGTGCATTATAATGTGGCCGGATCACCAGCATAGAAATATAAAACTAATGCAGCCACCACATCTAAGGATTGCTAAGCTGCAATATAGTGTGTGTGTGTGTGTGTGTATCTATACAGATATCTATCTATCTGTCTATCCATCCATCCATCCATCCATCCATCCATCCATCCATCTATCTATCTACTATAACTATTATATTGGTCACTGTTACATTGTACTTATGCTGCCTTTGTTTCTGCAACCAACTTCAAAGGTGTAACTGCATTTTAACGGGTTAACAAGTGAGTGTGGCAATCCATGAGTGTGGCAATCTGATGGTCGCGGATGTGCTGCACAGCTGTGTTCCGGTGCAGAGATGCTGACACCACTGTGCGTCATAAGCCCGGCACACGTGTCACTGTGTATGTGACTTGCATTCTTCATAAACTTAGAAGATAAGCTGCAACAGTTTGACTGTACTGTTAACCCCGTGTGTGTCAGATCATTGCACACAGGATGCTATATAATCTGAAAACCGAAAGCTGGTGATTTCCTTTTTTTAAATAAAACCATTAACGGGCAGTCTTTGCGAGGTAAGGCTAAGGCTAAACATGAACAAAGTTATGCCAAGCCTGTCAAACATGGGGGCTATTTCACAACCCAGTTTTTCATATTTAAAAAAAATCCAATAACACTCAACTTCCCTGCACTCCCCTACAGCTCAGTTACTCCATTGTAGAGTTGTGACACTGTTCATTGGCTGCTCAGGCCCATGTACTGCATCCTGGGAGGAGCTCCCCTATAGCTCACCCACCAAATAACACTCAACTTCCCTGTGTTCCGCTACAGCTCACCCACCCAATAACACCCAACTTCCCTGCGCTACCCTATAGTTCACTCACCCAATGACACTCAACTTCCCAGTGTTCCCCTAGTGCTCACCCACCCAATATCACTCAACTTCCCCGTGCTCCGCTACAGCTCACCCACCCAATAACACCCAACTTCCCTGCGCTACCCTACAGCTCACCCACCCAATAACACCCAACTTCCCAGTGTTCCCCTAGTGCTCACCCACCCAATGACATTCAACTTACATAGTTACATAGTTACATAGTATTTGAGGTTGAATAAAGACATTAGTCCATCAAGTCCAACATAGACAGACAGACAGACAGACAGACAGATAGATAGATATCTGTATAACTTCCCGTGCTCCGCTACAGCTCACCCACCCAATAACACCCGACTTCCCTGCGCTACCCTATAGTTCACCCACCCAATGACACTCAACTTCCCTGCGCTCCCCTACTGCTCACCCACCCAATGACACCCAACTCCTTGCGTTCCCCCGTTCCTGTTACAGACGATACCTTTATCTTGTGTTGGCCCAAGCTGGCACGTTTGGCTCTTCAGTGTCCGTCGTCGTGCGCTAGTGTCAAGCCGGATATCACGTGTCAGTATGGAGATCTGGAGACAGAGACGTGTTAATAGGTTTAGGTAAACTCCTGTACATTCACATATCCCGTTTAGTGCTAGTGAATCCTGTAAGGTGTCACATGGCCAGCTGCTATGGGATTAAGGACACTGTGAGTGTTCAACAGATAATGATGTATAATGGATTCCCATGCCTTAAGCACGGGTTTGTTGGTAAGTAATTCGCTAATGAGCCTCAGGAAGTGTCAAACCTGCTCAGCAATCCAAAACAGGAGATTAGAGCTAGCGGCTAAGCCCCCACCCCCAGTTCATGCAGGCCAAAAGCAGCAAGCAAAATATACTTAAAGAGAACCCGTCAGTTATAATAAACTTGTAAAAGATCTTCCTAAGACCTTGCACACATAGGTTTTTGTTAAAGTGACATTAAAATAAAAAATTATCTCCCCACCCCCCAATGCTGGTGTATACACTTACCTTAAATAATGCCTCTTGATCCGATCATCTTCTTTCCTGTAGTTTTCAACAGTCCCTCAAGCGCTGGTGCCGGTCTCTGATCCAACGCTGACTGCTGCGTCTTATGTGTCCCACAGAGTCTGCATTGACTTACCCGACTGAAGATCTGAACTGCGCATGCGCCTGCCCCATGATTCTTTGCGGCCGACCGAGAATCTTCAGATCTGCGGACGGTAGCGCGCAGCGGAAACACAGGTAAGTTTAAACCTTTTTTGTAATTTTGTTTATGTTTTTGCATAGATCTACTGCTTGCTAGCAGTAGATCTATGCAAAAAAAACAGGAGGGTTTAAATACCCTTTAACATAAGAGCAGTGCATACAGCAAACTTTTACAAAGCATTTCCAAAACTTTCAGCCATCTTCCAGTAACTTTGTTAAAGCCTTTATGGCATCCTTTGGTTAAAGTGACAGCATGCTCAATAAGAGCTGTTTAACATCCCCTTACTGGAACTGAAGTTTGCTTTAGAAACGTTAAAAAGCTGCTTAACCACTTGAAGAGCGGGGTGTTAAACCTCCTTCCTGTCCAGGCCATTTTTCAGTTTTCAGCGCTTAAGTACTTTGTATGACATTTATTCAGACATGCAATGCCCCACCTAAACAAATTTTATATCATTTGTGGGGACAGATAGAGCTTTAATTTGGTGCTATTTAAGCACCACTGGGTTTTTGAAAAAAAACTTTTTACTATATATATAAAAAAGTACAGAAACGTTTGGAAAAAAAACTGTTTCCCCTACGTTATGTTAAGAAACATTTATTATTAGCCAGTTTTTTGGTAAATAGACACCAAACGTGTCAAGCCTTAAAATTGCACACTCCAGCCAAATCTCAAAAAACTACCATGCCCAAAATTGGCCATAGGCAGCGCTTTAACTGCTAACAATTTACAGGGTTATTCACAAAAGGGTGAAGAGTTTGGAGAAGGCAGGAGAAGTAGTCAATCTAGGACAACATAGCTGATTTGGAAATATTCTCCAACTCTGCTCACTTTCCAGCTCAGCTATGTTGTTCTAGATTGTTCACTTGTCCAGCCTTCTCCAAACTCTTCACCCTTTTGTGAATAGACCTGTTAGTGTTAACAGTGATTGATGGCCCTACAATT
Source organism: Nanorana parkeri (assembly GCF_000935625.1). Lineage (NCBI taxonomy): Eukaryota > Metazoa > Chordata > Amphibia > Anura > Dicroglossidae > Nanorana > Nanorana parkeri. The sequence goes on from NW_017306287.1 coordinate 2,791,474, forward strand.
ATTACTCAGACTCCAACATTCGCAGTGGTATGTAACTAGCTTGTCCCCAAGAGGTAAGGTCTCTGCACCCAACATCTCCATGACCAGTAGCTGCTTTAAAGAGAATGGTTAGTCTCTGTCAGGTGTTTTGCCAACTGTGTCCCTACTGGGGACATTTTTCCTCACTGTCAGCATAGATTTGATAGGAAATATCTCCAATGAGGGCATAGACAAAAGCAAAAACAAGTTTAGTAGAGAGAAAAAAAGCTTGAAGCTTCTGACAATGTTTTTATTTCTACCTGGGCCAGGTGACACCTGCATTCTCTAATTCGTGTACGGGTGTCACAGGGAAAGAAAGTGAAGGTAAATCCCCTGAATCCCCTACAGTCTTTTTGTACCCCCTTCCTGTCCACATGCACTTGATCCAGAGGAGGCTACATGCATGTTTCCTAATGGTGACAACATGCATAAGGGGTGTTGAAACAACCCCTAGTAGATCGGTCAGAACATGATAAAGCACAATGGCTCCGGTGAGGCTGCTCTTAACAAAAATGTGATGTCCCTCAAACAAGGAAACCTAGAATCAAACGGCTCTATGATCTCTACAATTAAGCCCATGAATTGGGTGGAACGCGTCATGGGGGGTGGACCCCGGGGGGCGGCCCACCAGTGATGTGGTACAAGTTTCAATAAACTATCCCAGTGGAATCTGGTGTGCGGCCAGCTTTTCTTCTGTTTGTATGGGCTCATATTGGAGCGAGGACGTGCTCCCAGCAGCAAGCACCCATCTCATTCCTTTACTGAGCCATGGAGAGGCGGTGCTTCTTTTGTTCGGTAACCCAGAATTGAAGATACATGTATATAAAGTCCATTGAGAGCGCCAAACAAGACAATACGAGAGTCCAAAAACTGGGTTCACAAACAATAACAACAGCGAACAGCTAACGTATTTCAGGGGCTCAAAGACTTCCCCCTTCTTCAGGGCTTAAACATAATGGGTAGTTATATAGGTTCTAAGTGGCATAAATCAGCAAGGTTTCATTATTTGTTATGTAGGATATAGCTAAAATCAGTGAATCAGCAAAAATCAGTGAACTGAATCAGCTGTTTACAATTTACACAGCGCTTTACATACGGCACAATCACATCAGTCCCTGCCCTGGAGGAGCTTACAATCTAAGGTCCCTATTGCACAGGAATACAGGGCCAATTCAGACCGGAGCCAATTAACCTACTAGCATGTCTTTGGAAGAGCATGTTGATTGCTTGCAGAGGAAACCCACACAAGCACAGGAAGAACATGCCGATTGCTTGCAGAGAGTGTCCTGACCGGGTGCTGAAAAGCAGAAGTGCTAACCACTGAGCCACTGTGTTTCTCATTACGTTTACGCCCAGAAGAAGAGGGTGGTCTTTGAGCGTCCAAAATGCGTTGCCGTTTGTGAACCTTTTCTAATAAAGGTTTTTGGACTCTGGCATTGTCTTGTTTGGCGCTCTCATTGGACTTTATATGTGCAGCTAATGTATGGCTGCTTGAATACTTGAATGGTGACTTCAGCTATATGGCTGACAATTTTCTGCCCGCCTCTTTCAAATTGTTTAACAAAATTTGTTTAGATGAGTTTGGCCAACCTGGCCACTCACAACACGAACGTTAGCCAATTTACAGGAATGGGCCAAAATTCGAGCCATGTATGGCCAGCTTGAGTGTCAAATCAGAGGGGAAACTGAGCTGATTTTACCCCTGTGCATAATTTTAATTTCTCTAGATCTACAGGAAAATTCCCCCTTGTCTCACATGAGAAGGAAATGTTAATGCCGATACTTAAAACAGATGGGTAAAAACGCACGGCACTTGTCATCCTGTCACATGTCCATTACCGCATTCCCAGGAGTTAAAAAATGTAATAGCTTCATGTACAAGGCAGACAAAAAAGAGAGCTAAGCATTTTTTATTAAAAAAAATACTGTTCCTATATTAATACATATTTTTATGCAATAATGTCCCATGAGCATTAGCGCACACTGGCGCCGCTGTGCATTAATCACACAGGTACCAAGCCATGACAGAAAGAGATATTTATTGCAAATAAAATATACTGAGCTGTACAAAACCTGGTGGCCTTTTCGATGCAGATTCTTCATTTTTTATTTTATCCAGGACGACCAAAAATATCACCATACGCCTTGTACTTTCAAGATAGCTATTCTGGGCAAAAGTCTCATGGTAGCATCCGAAAAAGCTGTGCTGTCTGTATGGTATCCCAGATTGCAGCCAAATTTGCTAGCACTGTGTTAACTCTTTCGATGTACTCCGTTTACAAAAGAAAGGCCCAGGCTTTTATAAAATGGAAAGTGCAGTATATTTCTAGTGAACATATGATTTGAGCTATTATTGCAGAGCTTACTTTTATTTATAACTAGGGAAGCACCAATACTGATACTAGTATTGGTATCGGTGCCGATACCGAGTATTTGGCCGAGTACGAGTACTTGCCCAAATGCTCCAGATGCCTTTCCCTATACTTCCGCTATGTGTAATGACTCGCCGCCCAGCTTCCTGATTGGTCGGGAAGCTGGCTATACAGGAACCTGGACGGCGAGTCATTAGCCAAGCTGATCTGTATTATATGTACGTCTTTAAAAAAAAACATGGAAAAGTCTTTGTATGAAGAAGGACACGAGGAAAAAGACAAAATTCAATAATAAATAGCTGAGCTACATGTTTTTTGGGCCCACCATCTACTAGGAAAGCTATTGACTGACCAACTAAAGTTTCAAAGGTTGATTTCAATACCAGGTTATTTGTGCTCGTTCAGGACAATGCTAGTTATTAAAGATTGTGGTTCAAATCTAGAACAGAGACAAATCCTTATTCTGCCATAATTCCATAATTAGTACTCACAACAGAGCAGTTATGTAAGTGAGCGCAGGTTTATTTAAAGTGGGCCTGAACTCAAAATGTGAACATTTGTTATGTTATGGGGAACATTTACCAATGTTAATTGTGCCTAAATAGATCCCTGAAAAATTTACTTTTTGCATGTGTAATTCCTGGTATGAGAGGCTGCCTAGGCACTCCAGTGCCTTCAGCCTCATAGCTGTATATGTGCAATATGAGATCTAAGGTAGTGCTGCCTCTGAGTACTAGTCTTAGCAGATTTGGTGAAGTCTCTACAGTGCTGCTCATTGTTCACCTTGCTGGAGGCTCGGACATAAGGAAGCAAAGCCCTGCCACTACCAAGATGGCCGTCTCTGCACAAAGACACAGAAAAAGGCATGGTAAGTCAAGAAATCAAGATCCGCTGCAAGGAGACCAGGAAATGCCAGTGACTAGTTCTTTGCCCACTCCCTGCCTTCTTTTGTGCACAGCTTCCAGAGATCAGTTCCTCTTTAACATGCCTTCCTCCACAGTGAACACAGGTGCACATGGCTGCTTTAACTATAGTAAGAATGTGGGAGTTGCTCCGGCCCCACCACCAGACCCCCAACAGTGCCAGACTGATAGGGAGAGGGACTTATGTGGGGCATAGCAGGCTATGTCCCCAGGAATTCAGGCCTGTTAGGAGATTGAGGATTCTGGTGGTTGTTCTAGGAAATGGAAGACAACTCCCAGTATTTGCCCTGACCCAGCCCAGTTATTACAACGGTGTGTACATTACAGGTACTCTTTAAATCAATGTAACCTCAAAACAGCCAAAGCCAAAATATTCTGCTGACCTGATGCAGTGGAAGGAGACTGAGTATGGAAATAATGATGTACTCTACCTTTTCCTTCTCCAGAACAAGAGACAGGTGATCGGAGATGAGGCCCTCAGGGAAGAAACATTTAATGTCTTGGACAGCAGCCTGGTAAGAAGTGGAACCTGCAGAACATGGGAAGGTGGTGTAAAGAATGGAACAAAGGCCTAATGGACAACTATGCATATTCCATATAAAGACAGCTGAGATGAATCTTTAACAACCCAATAATAATGAACCCTGAATTCATATTTACTATTATAAAATACAGCTTATGAACTATCAGTATAAAATGCCTGCTATTCTCTTTATTAGCCAGAAAAACATTTTGTGCCCCTCTCTGATATCGTTTTATTTTATTCCTGGGTTTACATTTAGGTAAGTTCATTGTAACAGTGCAAGGGTTAGAAAAAATTATATAAAACATAAATGTAAGTATGTTTAGTTATTTAGAAACATAAGGACATTATTACAAAACAGTTCAAGTAGAATTGAAGCCACTTTGTTTGTCCTCTGGGGACATTTTCTTTCACTTCCTGTCCGAAAGTGGCTGGAAATTCCTGGTCAGAACTAATGTCCCCACTGGAAGATTTCCCATCTATTCCTCTATTCTAAACCCAAAATTTGGGATTTTTTTTCTTACTTTCAGTGATAACAGTCACCAGGACATATAGAGAAGGTCAATCTCCCTAATAAGAACACAGACAGCAACTTGGCAGGTTCTAATCCCTCCCCACTCCATCCAAAACTATAAAAAAAAAAGTATTGGCTTCAGTTACACTCTAAGTACAATTAAGGGGTACTGCTAATAAATATACAAAAGTCACAGACTACCAGAAATAGCACCCAGGATAAAAAGTTATTTAAAGCAAACCTGTACTGTGTGCATGCATGGCAAAGCAACATGTTTGCTTTAATACCCATCTCCCCAGCAGCACATACCTTACCTTGGCTCCAAAAATGCTCCATTTAGCTGCCATGGCTTGCTCCTTTAACGTAACAGCTCTTGTGCTTGGTGATTGGCCCAGCACTGTCACATAGGGCGGGAAGATCATCCTCAACCCTAATCCAAATAGAGCAGCAAGCTTAAGAAGGGCTCCTGTCCTTACTCCAAGTAGCTGAACAGAGCAATGGGGAAGTGAAGGAAGATCCATATGTGCTGCTGGGGAGGGGAGCATTGGTTTACTTCAAGGGCTCATTCACACACCAGACACATTTCCATGTATGTGGCTTCATTTTGCAACACAGATAAAATGAATAGACAAAAATGTGCTGATTGGTTGCCGTGCACAGCTGCTCCAGATTTTGTCTGCTCCAGTTTTTATAAATTCCCTCCACTGTATTTCTGGATAGATTACCCCGCCAGTGTTTCTGAGTTGTGAGATGAAACTGTAGCAAGCAAGAGGAGATAAAGCAAATAGTAGATGGTCGGAAGTGAATCCTGGACCTAAATACTGAAAGACAGCAGCACTAACAAACTTACTGCCCATATCTTAAGGTCTCATTCACACGAGAAATTTATACCTGTGATTTATACGCTGCAGCCTGTCCTTCTCTATGGGAGTACGCGGTCATACGCCCCCCACCTGCACGTCCGTACGGGTGCGGGTGCCCCGGCTCGGACGCAGACAGGATCCATCCTGTCAGCGTACGAGTACGGACATCCGCACCCGTACGGACGTGCAGGCCGGGTGAGCGTAGGACGGCTTACGGCCGTGTACTCCCATAGAGATGGACAGGCTGCTGTGTATAATCACACGCAGCAACTGTCCTTCCCGGGAGCTGCCCGATATGGCTGTGCACTCAGCACAGATCTGTATGGGCCAGCCGTTACCCGTGTGAATGAGGCCTAAAGGTGAGTTGCAACTGTGGCTAATATTTAATATTTAAAGAGGAACATTACCCACCAAACTGATGTTTCCCTAGACAGTTACTTTTAAGGCATGCCAACCGTCATGGTGCCATAGCTGTTCATATGTGCAGCACCATGGAAACTGCAACCCAAATAGAGGCTAAGATCAGATCTTTTCCCCAATAGTTCTCCTAAGGGTAACGAGAGGACACAATCTAGCATCCTGTCGTCACCCAAAGCTCAGTATACCGCGAGTTACAGCTCACGGTATACTGAGACGCCGCAGCCGGGACAGATTGCGACTTTACTGTCGAGATCCACCCAGCTGCAGGATTGACAACTGGCTCTGCCTATCTGGCAGAGCCAGCTGTACCCGACCCCTCCCCGTCTGTTCTGCCAGTCAGCGCTGGAGGATCGGACAGGGGAGGGGGGGAATCCCTGCAGGGAGCCGTGAGTGACAGTCACGGCTCTCTGCAGGGACAGAATCAAGAAGTGAGAGAGCTACGGTATGTGTTCGCTCACTTCCCGATCTATTGAGCCGACCTGTGACAGTCTCATTGTCACAGGTCGGCTAGAACAATGAGGCTGAGTGATTTTCACTCGCCTCATAGTTCTCCTTTAAGGTCTGGGCTGGGTTTCTGATATCCTGCAGAGACTCCATTAATGAGATTATCCCACTGTCCGTCCAACAAACCTATACTAACCAATAACTTAGTAAGCTGCTTGAATCACAAACAAAAAGACAAATGGTAGTTTCACGGTCCTAATTGCTGTAATTCTCTCCTGCATCTATAAAAAGCATAATCGTGGACACAGTCCAAAGGACAGTAGGTAATAAACTCATGGATCAGCTAAAAGTCAAGGGTCAGCTACAGTGAAGCGTTAGGCATGGGGATCAAGTTGCATTAAACACAAGGATCATTAGAATCGGGAAGCGGTCACAGAGATCTATACAGATGGCGAAAAATAAAATCCTAATTTAACACATGGACCTAGTACATAATAGCTGACCACAGCAATCATATAAAGTAATGTAACAATATGGAGAAGAGAGACAGGAAAAGCATCTATAATTGAAACCCTTCTTACTGAGGTTTTCCAGTAAGTAGGAAAGATGGACTGACAATTCACTTAATGGCTCCCATCTGCTGTCATTTTCTGGGCTTCATTGGTTCATCAGATGTGTGAAATGTGCAGCGCTTTCCCCTCAAAGAAGATGCTAAGCTTATTATTCACTGGGTGACAGTAAAAGTGAGCTATCAGTTTAAAGACAATTTATAGCGCTTTATTTTTTAAGGCAATATGTGAATGTCCTCCGATTACTGTAAATAATACTATCAACATGATAATAAAGCTGAACTCCAGCCTTATATTTTCCCCACACTTGTAGCAAGTCCTCTCCAGTATTGAAACTAAATACTCCCAAATCCCTGTAAATTTGCATCTCCACACAGGTGTGTAACTAGAAATCATAGGGCCCCATAGCAACATTTTGTATGGGGCCCTGTGATTTCTAGTTATGTCCCTTGCACAGCCCACCTGAGATCTCAAACAGCTCACCTGAGAGTGACCCTGCAGAGCCCACCATAGACCCTATGGTGGGCTCTGCAGGGTCTCAGGTGGGCTGGTCACACCCCTGCACATCACTTACCTGTCAGCCCCGATCCCTTGTCCGCCTCCTCCTTCTGCACAGGGCCCCACCTCCTCTTCCATCACTGGGCCCTATCTCCTCTTCCGTCGCCGCGCCCCGCCTCCTCCTCCCCTGCCGACGCCGGGCCCAGCATCCTCCGCCGCAGCTGCTGGCTGTCACTGACACAGCAGCGGCTGTGAGGAGGAATGCGCCACTGCAGAGATCACCGACATGTTGTCAGTGATCTACCAACGACACGTTCCTCCTCACACCCGCCAGTGACAGCCAGCAGCTTGAGATGCCATAACGACCCAGGCGGCCCACGCGGCATCAGGGGGATGTCGTGGCCGGGCCCCCCTGTGCCACATAGCGACCGCCTGGGTGGCTATGGCGATTGGTACGCCACTGTCTCCACAATACAACCCTTTGAAGTTGCTATGCTGAGCCCACCTTTATTTCCTGTCTAAACGACCTCCAGCATTTATCAATCACTTTTTCCCCTGATCCATACTGTTGTCCCCCCCCCTTCTCACAGCTATTGGCTTTCCCTGTCATCAATCATTTTGTTCCTGAGTTTTATGTGAAAGAACTGTAGAAACGAGGTGCAAAAAAGTCACAGCATTAGTTACCGGTATTACCCATGGTCTCCCTGCAGCTGATCTTTTCCCTATTACTGACCTACCATGTCTTACTGCACTGTGTTTCTGTGTGTAGACAGCCATCTTGGTAGAGAGAGGGCTTTACTTTATCATGTCAGAGCTGCCCCCTGACCGCTGGTGACTTGATGACTTACAGGGGGATAATAAAGAAGCACAAGTCAGAAGGAAGAGTTAGTTTTTAGACATGAAAAGTAAAACCTAACCTCTATAACACCTTTATATGGAAAATTATTTATTCAGCCAATGTATTTTTTTATTAAAGTGTAAATTATTACTTAGCAGTGACACTGCTTTAGTGATACCGTTTTAAAAAGTGGGAAAAATAACCTTTAAACATGGAGGATGTGCTTAAAAACGTGCAAAAACATGGAAGTAATGCAGCGTAGCATCTTCCAGATTTATTATTCACAGACTCCTCATATGGAATGCAAGTAGCATCACTATAAGGATGAACTTATAAATGGCCAGGTTAATGGAAGGGTTCTCAGAACCATATTTTCTCCAACACACCCTAAGGAAGTGAGCAATGTTATGGCTGTCATCTACGATGACCTCTAAATGGGCTTATTATTTATTTATAACAGGTATTTATATAGTGCTGACAGTTTACGCAGCACTTTACATAGTGGACATTCACATCAGTCCCTGCCCTCCAGGAGATTACAATCTAAGGTCCCTATCCTCATATGCATACATAGTAGGCAGGACCGGATTTATTCTCTGCTGCCTCAAGGCCAGGTTCCTCAATGGCAAACAGATAGCGGGGGCGGCAGGGGTAGTTTTACATTTTTTTACATTTTTAAACCTTTTTATGCCTTTTTTTAAATATTTTTTTTTACTATTCTAAATCTTTATTTATCTTATTATTTTTTACTTTTTGACCTGCAGACTTGCATACAAGTAATCTCAGCGATCTCAATTACCCTGCTCTACATTTAGCCCTGCTTGTCCGAAGCAGGGCTAAATGTAGAAAAAAAACTACCCACCCGTGTGTTGGCCGATAGGATATCCACACCCCTGCTGCCCCTCTACACCCTGCTGCCCCGAGGCCGGGCCATGGTGGCCTTGTGGGAAATCCGGCCCTGATAGTAGGGCCAATTTAGACAGGAGCCAATTAACCTACCAGCATGTCTTAGGAGTGTGGAAGGAAACCCACAAAAGCTCAAGTAGAACATGCAAACTCCATGCAGATAGTGTCCTGATCGAGACACTTATTTATTATTATGGCTTATTTTTATTAATAAAAATGTTGACAGTAACAGAAAGTATTTAAACCTGCAATCTCCAGGTATGTATCTACTTTGCTTATTCCCCTTGAATCAAGTCTACTACCGGAGCCAAGGACAAAGGTTTTATGGATATTGGTTGTTTTTTTATGGGTTACTGTGGGACCAGTATGGGACAGGGGGAAACGCTTTCTTTTTTAGTACATTTGTAAAATAAAAAGTGAAAGGTGATAAAGTTCAGATACAGTAACATGCCTAAGGTCCCTGACTTACATATAGTCAGCATTCTGTATACCACTCAGTCAGCTGAATTTGCTGCAGGCCACCTGCATGACTGCAGTGAAGCAGCCAGGGCTGTATTAAGAATACACTGCTAGGAATACCAGAGTGAATTACACTGCACATGGGCATGCATATGTGTATCACTGATGTAAGATGGGTCATTCACAACCCATGGTATTGCGACAAGGTGAATAGATAAATATGTTTGGTTCGATTTGATATTGAGTTTTCGTATAAGACCAGGAAAGGAGATAGTCCTCATCAAACAAAAGTTTTTACCCACATGACCCCTGTAAGACAAGTGAGAGAAGGCTGACCGCACATGTTAAAGCAACGTGCCCACATACCATACATCCCATTGTGCACAACACTGGTACCATACTGGGCTCTCCACAGGAACTGGTCTTTATCTTTACACATATGTGGATCTTCGGGACCCAGGAGGTCCAGGAGTTTGAGAACTGCATTGATTCTCTGCAGGCAGAGGACCAGGCAGGGGGCCAAGGTAAGGTAGTCACTGTGTGCCTGGCGGGAAGCTTCATCCTACAAGAAGAACACATGACAATGAGAGAAAATCTAAACTGTTGTATTAGGTAGAAAAACCACATAATAACAATAGTAAAAATGCACTCAGTTCCCGATAGTTGCTACAAAAAGACAGTTCTATGGATGGTAAGTAAGCGTTCAGAGTGTTAAAGGAGAACTGTGAGGTGAGTGCTTTTCACTCACCTCATAGTTCCAGCCGACCTGTGACAATGAGACTGTCACAGGTCGGCTCAGTAGATCAAGAGGTGAGCGAACACATGCCGGTGTTCGCTCACTTCTCGATCCTGTCACGGCTCTCTGCCGTGACAGGGGAGGGGATGGATTCCCCCCTCCCCGCTCCTATCCGCCAGCGCTGACTGGCGGAACAGTCGGGGGAGGGGGCGGGTACAGCTGGCTCTGCCTCTAGATAGGCAGAGCCAGCTGTAAATCACGCAGCTGGGCGGATCTCGACATCGAAGCCCGGGATCCACTCCGGCTGCGGCGTCTCAGTATGCCGCAAGCTGTAGCTTGCGGTATACTGAGCTTAGGTTGACGGGAGGACGCTAGTTTGTGTCCTCCTGTTACCCTAAGGAGAACTATGGGGAAAAGCCCTGACCCCATAGTTCTCCTTTAAGGATGAAAGGTAGAATTTTAGAAAGTGTAAGTGATCCTGTTCAGATACACATAGCCCACCATACTGATCCATTTTCAGCAAAGGGAATTAGGCATCCGACATGCTGAAGAGTCTTACATGGTGTGTAAAATACCCTTGCAGCACTTGTAATGGTTATAACCTGGTATACTGTATATGTCCGATTCCCTTTACCTGCTTGGCTTCTGCGGGCATGATGTGTAAAGACTCTTCTTTGGTCAGGTTCACCAGCTTTAACCCCACCAGGACAAACTTCTGTATGTTGACTTTACGCAGTATCTTTCCCAGGTTGCTGCTCCAGGATCCAGGTTTTAGAATAAGGACTGTGTAAAGCAATGGAGGACCTAAAGGAAAGTATGTAAAAGTAATAAAAGTCTACTTTACACTTCAAAAGCATATGAACACTTATCTAAAGCTAAACTCCAGTTCTGTTGAGAAAAAAAAAATCCAAGTCAATTATGTCTTACAACAGTGGTTCTCAACCTGTATAACCTCAGGACCCACATTTGTCCTTGATCATTAAGTCGCGACCCAAGTCGCACCACACTGGAATGCACGGCAATGCAGTACCACATGTTCAGGTGCAATCAATCAAACTGTGGGCAGGAGGTGTGTTTCGGGTGCCATTTAAATAAATTACAATGCAGCCCACCTCCAGCACTTTCCCCACCAGAATGAACAGTAGGTGCAATTGCGTGGTAGTTTGCGATTAAAACACTGACAGACACACACAACCACGGACACATTCTCACACACTCGGAGACATTCTCACACACACATACATACTCCCAAAAAAATGTAGGGGTTCAATGTGGGCTGCTGTGCTGTGACGGAGCTCCATCCATACGTGCATTGGTTGCACAGCTCACTTGCACTCCCTGTAGAGGTGTCGGAAGCCAGAATGTGATATCACTCTGGTCCAGGCACCTCTAAAGGGCATGCGAGGGAGCTGTAAGCAATGCACGTATGGATGGAGCTCCCTCGCGGCCATACTTCCAGCCCACCCCACCTCAAGCTGACACTCGGCGCCAAGCAAAATATTTTGAATGGCTCCTCCGCACGAGAACTGACAGTACTACACTATGGGGAAAGCTAAGGAGCCTCTCACCTAGTGCAGTGGAATGCTTGCCACGACACACTGAACTTGCTGTCGCGACCCACCAGTTGAGAACCACGGTCTTACAAGGATTTTAGCAAGCTTGATTACAGATTCTAACCTAATGTTGTGCAATTTTTTTAGACCTTACAATGTCCGTTCTCAAACTCACTGCTAACTGGAAGGGTTTGCTGTCATTATCACCAGCTGAGCAATGTCAAAAATATAAAATGCAACTTTGGCACCCTTTTAGGTGTACTAGAGTCCTAGAAAGTACATGTACAAAAAAAAAATATTAAACAGCTATCATGTCTGTGATCTCAAGCTCCCTGCAGACCTTGGAAAATAGTAAATCGATCACAGAAATACAGATTCTGGGGCTATTCTGTAAACAACAAATGTACAGAATGCACACAGGCTGCCATTTTGCAGTTAAGCAACATTTGGAACAATGTAAAAATGTCTGCTGGATTCTTGCTTTCAATGTCAGAAATCTAATCCTGCAGGCTGTCATAAGGACACATAGCTGGGTAGATCAATGCATTGACTTTCAGCAGTCAAATCTCTCCAGTTATGAACAACGAATGTGGCTAGAAGCTGAGCAGTGTCAACAACACAATTCATAAGCTTTGAACCCTAAGCAGGTATCTTTAGAAATATGATGATGCCAAAAAGACATCACAGAAGAACAGCATCTACTTAAAGGAGAACTATGGGGTTAGGGCTTTTCACCCATAGCTCTCCTAAGGGTGACAGGAGGACACAAACTAGCGTCCTCCCGTCACCCTAAGCTCAGTATACCACAAGCTACAGCTTGCGGTATACAGAGACGCTGCAGCCGGAACGGATCCCGACAATTATGTCTGGATCCACCCAGCTGCGTGAGTGACAGCTGGCTCTGCCTATCTAGAGGCAGAGCCAGCTGTACCCGTCCCCTCCCACGTCCATTCCGCCAGTCAAGTGACAGTCACGGCTCTCTGCAGGGATAGATCAAGAAGTGAGCGAGCGACGGTATGTGTACGCTCACTTCACGATCTACTGAGCCGACCTGTGACACTTTCATTGTCAGGCTCAGATTATGAGGCTGAGTGAAAATCACTCACCTCATAATTCTCCTTTAACATTAAGGATTTTTTGTAACAAACAATTGTAACAGTCTAAAGGGTTTCCATTAGTAGGAGAGGTGTTTGGCTAGAGATGTTAATATTTAGCCATTCACGGCAAGTATTGCTTGGCTAGCCAACGATATTGATTGATGGTGCCGTCCTGATCTAAAGCTAAATGTTAACATCTTTTTGTTAAAGAAGTGTTTGCTACATGGAATGTTGAAATTGCAACAGACTTCGGAAGTAATTACATATTAGAGAATTTGTTGCTTATTTCATTTCGGATTCTTTTTCAAATGTTTCGAAAATCTCTTTAACATACCCATGCTATTATCTATCCAATCACAGCTGTAACCATTTCGATCAACGTGTGGGGCCCATCCAGATGAATGATGTTTGCGGACAACGTTGTCAAAGCTTTTTAATGAAATTATGGCAAGTTGCATAATGATGGTACATTGTATTGATATTGTGTGAATAAACTTTTTTCTACTTTTATATGCTTGTCCCGGTCTTTTAAGTAACCTGTTTGGTTGGCAATCCTTGATGTTGCTAACAATACTGTTTTTTGTCATTTTCTGATGCAGGTCAAAAGTATAAAAGCAAGTGTCTGATTGGCTGTTTAGAGGGAATCAAGGTCAACATAAACACTACTATTTCTTTGGTAGTTTCTTCCGATCACAGGCAGTCTGAGATCACCATTACAACTTGCATTCCATAAGAAGATGCAGTGCAAGGAATTCTGGGAAACCCTACAGCAGGGATGTCCAAACTGCGGCCCTCCAGCTGTGGTGGAACTGCGAATCCCATGAGGCTTTGCAAGATTCTCACAGCCACAGACATGACTCCCGGAGAGAGATGCTTCATGGGATTTGTAGTTTCAGCACAGCTGGAAGGCCGGAGTTTGGACATCACTGCCATACAGGTTACATTTTGTGGAAGCCATCCTGTGTATACTCGGGAACCTCACCACTGTGTACTCACTTTCACATGAACTGCAAAAATGATATAAAAGATAAAAAAATACATCAAATAAATTCACAAATACAATTTACCCCCTAAGTTTTCAAATAATATTGTTTGTTCACACTTATATCTCCTATTTATTGCACCTGATGAGTATTTGTAGCACATATAATATAAAGTGTCTGACTTTACCTGACAGCATGTAAGTAAATATGGACTCGGTCTGTCCTCTCCAATCTTCTGCACCTGTCAGAAGAACAACAGATGCTGTTTCTGCAGTACAAGCATTTCATATATCATTCATACTCGTATGTCTCGCTCTGGAGTGTATGAAAACTCATTCCAAATGCATGGAAACAAGAAAGAGAAGATTGCTTAGTGCGCTGGTTTCCCAAGGTTAATATCAGTATTGTAACAGAATCTAAAAGAGACTAAATGTAAAATGTATCAGGACGCCAGAGAACAAACATGATCAGTGTAGTAACCCCATGGAGGAAAACAGAGACAATATGTAATCATATAAATGTAAAGAATCACGCACAACAGTGTCATAATCATAGAAGAGAATGGAGGCAGTGAGGTTGATTTACCATAGGAGGGACAAAGGAAGTCATTCACTTTGGGTTATACTGCTGCCAACAGGAGGACTGGACACTGGCAAATTAAAAAACTGTAGGTCAGTCCAGGACAGCCCCCTCCTACTATCAACATGCCTCAATTTAGTAGCAAAGCATTACCAAAAGCATGAGATCATAAACACTGAGGGGTGGGACCTGTGCCCCACAATGGACTCCAAAAAAAAAAAAGGATTTTATGAGTACAAAGATCCTGTTTTCTTCCTCATCTATTGAAGGACACAGGAAGTCTTAAAGTGACATTAAAGTCAAAAGTTTATTTACCTCCCCCCATGTTAATGTTAGCACTTACCTTAAATGATCTCTCTTATTCCGATCTTCTTCTTCTTTCTTGATGTTTTCATCTGTCCCTCCAGCGCTGCTGCGGCTCTCCAAACCAGCGCTGACTCCTCTCTGCTTGCAGGCACTTCTGATCCAGCGGTGTCTGCATGCGGGTGCACGCGTCCATAGACTTACCTTGCGTCCCTGCTCGTCTCCTGGCCGAGAATCTGCGCATGCGCCAGCCCCAAGATCCTTTGCGGCCGCACGAGCAGTTCCTGATTTTCGGCGCGGGAGCGCGCAGCTATAACTAGGTAAGTTTAAACCGCTGACAAAGCATGGGTACATAAAATGAACAAAAGGCCTCAGTCATGAAGGGGTTAAAGAAGTTCAACTAAGGGGTGGGCAACACAGCAAACAAACACTAACAGCTCCAAGGAAAACACAACAGAACTGGGGACCTCCAGGCAGCTCAAAGAGATGCCTGGAGGACATTATGCCCAAAGCTGGCATCATATAAGGCCGAAACATCCATAGAAGAACTTAGAGAATGCATGAACAAAAGACCAGATGACAGCCTTACAAATCTGAGAAGCAGTTGTCTGATGATGTAAAGCCCCAGAAAATCATAGAGGAGACTAAATGCAGTGCAAAAACCTTCCAGTTTAAAATGATATGTTTATGGTAACATCTCTAGGCTTACCTTTTGCCTTGTGGTAGATTCCAGGCGGAGCGCTGTATTTCAGAATCGGTCGACTTTGGGCATCTGAGGGATAATTTATTACCTATAAGTTGATGGCAGCTATAGAAATATTTATAGGAAGAGTCACAGCTGAGAAGACACAAGGTTGAAAGCTTATAGACATTATAAATGCTGTTCCGTTTATCATCATCAACTGGGCCTTTCTGTCAAAGTATGTAATGTAACAAGTTACAACTTTAGATGAAAGGCTGTACCTGTAATGTAGCACTACTGGAAAAACATGCATCTCTTTTTTAAGCAGTGCTAAAAAACAGGGAACACTGACCATCAGCCAGTTGTATAAGGTCATTCAGATCCAAAGAACCCCTTTACAATCATTTGTAAGAGAAAGTGTCTTTGTTGCCCACAGGAAGCAGTTTGCTTTAAAATGAAACTTTGTCCATGCAGGGCTAAGCAACAGGTTCGCTTTAACCTCCCCTCCCCAGCAGCACATACTTATCTGCCCTTTTCTCCACCTTCACTGCATTTGGTTGCTGGGAGTAGGAGAAGCTACCTTGTGTAAGGTATAATAGGTTCCAATTTCCATTCGCACTCCTACGGTCTTATAGTTCAAAAAAGGTATCTGTGTTACTCAAGGTGACCGCACGGATGGTGCCGTGCAAACACTAGCAGTAAATACAAGGATTTCACCAGCACACACTTAGAAACTGTATAAGTCGCTTTAGTTGTAGCTTACAGTGGGCTATAGACTCTCCCCATGATGCAATGAAGGTGCTTAGTGATTGTCCATCATTGTTACATTGAATGAGTCATATGCTCCTCCATACCCCGAAGTAACAGTATTTTCTTCGCTTTTGGCCATTGTGAAGAACAGACGAGTATGTGCAGCTGTGATGAGGGTATAAAAGAAAACAATGGAGCCCAGGTTTGCTTTCATTTTGCTTATTCCAATCTTGAAACAGCATACCTTACTAGCTGCTATGGGACTAACAGACAAATTCCTTTTTGAAAGAAGATGGAAAGGAACTGTAAAGAAGACAAATAGGTGCAACACAGGAAACACACGTAAAATAACTACCAGAAACCAAGTCCCTGTCTGTGAAAATCAGGACGGCTTGCCGAAAAGCGATCTCCGGGGTGGCAGACATGATGAGCTGGGACTGTATCTTCCCTTTGACCGGCTCAACATGTTTAATAGCCTGTGCCAAGGAGGTGAAGGCGTGAATTCGACGTAGGGCACACACCAGAGCCGGTTTGGAAGTCAGCTGCTCGATGCTGCTCTGCCATTTTCGATCTCCCAATTCATATGGGGTTATCTCTTTGGCCTGCAGCCGGCTTAGTCGTGGTAGCCACTTCAGCCCTAAAACTTCAAATCCTTCAAAGCCACAACCTGTTAAGAAAAAACAAAAACAAATTGTCCCACAATTTTTACATTTTGTTCGGGTGGCATTGTAGTACTATCATATTTAGAAGACTGAAATCAAAATGTAATATTCAGCAGTGGCCAAGTCCACCCAAAGGTTGGTGGGATTAAT
Organism: Nanorana parkeri; assembly: GCF_000935625.1. Lineage (NCBI taxonomy): Eukaryota > Metazoa > Chordata > Amphibia > Anura > Dicroglossidae > Nanorana > Nanorana parkeri. Next base: position 2,808,316 of record NW_017306287.1, read on the forward strand.
CACTCCCATTCTTATAAATCTTGCAGTGCAGCTGAATCTATCGCTGCTTGGTTCCCACAAGGCCATAACAGTCACTTTAGCATTGAGTTCTTCAATTATTTACTCTACATTATGGAGAATCTGTCAGGAGAAGGTGACAACATCATTTGACTTTGTTATGGCCACCAATGGAGTCCCTAACAGAAAGAAACCATATGCCTGTACCTAAAATATACATTTTTAAAGTGTATGTAAAAAACAAATTTTTGTTATTGTTTCTGGAAGAGTTAGGAAGGATTAGAAAATCTTTTTTAATGTCCTGCTAAGGAGATTTACCTTAGCTTCCTGTCTTGGGGATGCAACAGGCAGTAAGGGGAAATCTTCCCAACCTAAAGGGGAATTCCCATCTTAGACAGCTGTCACCAGAACATCTGGAAGATTTCCCCTCACCTTTTGTTCCTGTGAAAACTCTAAAATGTTAACATTTTCCTTACTTCTAGTAATTATTACAGTCTTCACCGGGACTTATAGAGAGGTGATTCTCTCCAATAGGAACAAAGGCCCCCCCAAAATCTTAGCAGAGGGTCTAACCCTTCTGCACTCTATCCACCACCACCAAAAAAAAAGGTGTGCATTTACATAGACTTCAAACCAATTTGAATTTGTTTTTACAGAATGTCTACTATGATTCCTTACATTAGAATGCATTCGGTCATGTCAGGTTTTGGATGCAGATCCAACCCGACTTTGATGTGAAGTTGACATACCATGACTTGAGCAATATGCGTTTCAGCTATGTATGTTTCTAGTCCTGCTGGCTGTGCTTGAGCAGCAAGGGTTTGTGTACATGAGCATTTGTTAGCTTCACAACTTCTTCCCCCCATAAGTCAATGGGAATGCAAAAGCAGCTCAGAAGGACATTTGTCTCTTAAGTGAAAAATAGAACTTAAAGCTGTACCTGCAAAGAAACTGTTATATACTTACCTGACCCGGTGCCCACAATGGTGAACTCTGCTCCACAGATGAGGAATCATCCCCACAGTCTACTGAGAAACGGACACTTCCAGGAGTGTTGATCTCCTGGGTCCTCCTGCTGTGCTCAGTAGTTCCTCCTACTGCCCTTCACTTGACTACATGACACATGTTCACTTTTTGAATACATTCAGAGATGAGACCACCTAGACAGAACTGGGTAGTGGACTTCATAAATTCAAAGCTGCTCAACCAAAGACTATGGACCTTAAGGTTTTAAGATGGACTGTCGAGCTGGGGCTTTTTTTCATTTAATAATGCTACCCTACTGTGCTTTATTAATGCAAGGGGCAGTGCTGTGCAGTTACCCATGGGGACCAATGACAATTAAGCTTCCATCTATAAATCTATACTAAAATCTAACCTCTGATTGGCTTCTTTGGGAGTCAAGGCACCACTTCTGCTTTTATTGTTAATAAATGTTAATAAATACAGCCTTTCTATAAAGGCAACCAAGCTAAATGATATATAACTATTCCTAGCAGCGGATAAATTCGGAAAATCCCTACCATGGGATTCTGCGCCCATTAGTTTAACTACAAATTAAAAACACTTAAACGAGAACTGCCGATGAACATGCCATTAGCTTACATCCTTGCTGGCTTCACTGGCACAGCCTAATTAAATATACACCTCAGCCTGGGATGTGGATGACACCGGTGGGGAAACCCATACAGAGCCGGAGTCCTATTTACGGAACTAACCAAAAATAGCTGACTGTAGGACTGGGAAGAGCTGACGGCAAGGCCTCGGGCTCTCTATGCCCATTAAGGTTGGTAAACCTAGGAGCTTGGAGCAAACATAGACACGGGGAGCTCATTTCATCGGCAGAGGACACTGGGAAAATCCTTTAGATAATTGTTCTACTCACAGGTGAGCACACAAGAAGATCCTATCCTATTTTTATGCCTGCTGGCTTTGGAGGAATGACCAGGATGTAGAAAAATAATATATTGTTTCTTTTATGTCACGACCCAGAGGTTCTTTAATGTTCTATCCTTGCATGCAAAAGCTTCCCCCGTGAAAATACAGAATGGAGAAAACACATTCTTACTGAGAAACTGCACTTCATTGTTTTATTAATAGATATTACCTAACCTTCATTAATTTATCATACGCGCCAACAAATCAACAGTTAATGAACGTGACTTTTAGAAGAGGGCTATTGAAAGAATGAGAAGAGGAATCAGAAAGTGTTCTTGTAAGCAATAAATAAAAGGGAGGTATGTGATGTGGGTGGGAGAAAATGAAGTGGCTGTGTATTGCTAAAGGGAATACATTTCTTAGAAATAAAACATATTCCTTTTGAAGAATGCGGCAGTATCAGCGGGTACACCAATGAGGTGAAGTGGCACTTGTAGTTCTGCAGATAGAGTAGGGGAGCCTTCTCAATTATTTTTCCCTGGAGGAACCCTTCAAATAGTTTCCAGGGTTCAGCAAACCTCTGCTAAATCTCTACAGCTCACGTGCATTGGCATGATCAGTAGGTTGTAGAGAGTTTTAAATGAAGAAATAAGCAATGTGGCATACCTAGACTATTTGACACCAGGACTGGATTATTTTTAACAGCCTTCTGATCTTTACAACAAATGATTGATCAGTAAAAATCATGAAAATAAATATTGGCTTGAAAAAATGCACTTTGAAAACTTTAGTGTACCTCAACACTAGTGGTCAGTGTAGTACCTCCATTACATTGGTGGTCAGTACGAGAAGCCCACTTACATTGGTGACCAGTGGAGAAATTGCTCCTAACATTGATGGTTAGTCTAATTGCCCCTTACTTTGTTGGTCAGTGGGAAATGGCCCCTTACAATGGTGGGCAGTGAAGAAATTCCTCCTAACATTGGTGGTCAATGGAATGCCCCCTTACATTGATTTTCAATGGGACATGGGCCCTCTTACATTAGTGGTCAAAGGAGACGTGTTCCCTTACACTGGTGAATAGTGGAGTGCATTCTTAAATTTTTGGTCAATGGGCATGTGCCCCTTAGTATTCGTATTAGTATTCGGCCCATTGGTATTCAATGGAGAAATGCCACCTTATAATGGTGGCTTGTGGAGTGCCCTCTAACATTTGTGGTCAGTTGGGAAATACACCCTCTTACAATAGTGGTCAGTGGAAATGTGGCTTACATTGGTAGTCAGTATAAGTGGGAGATCAATCTGCTAATGCTCACTGCTCAAGAAACCCCTAGAAACCTCTGAAAGAACCCTGGGGTTCCATAGAGCACCAGCTAAGAAAGGCTAGAACGGAGACACGAGTAGAGAATGATAATGCTAATAGTGCCACAAATATCACAGATAATCTAATAGGAAATGGTTGGATTTTCAGTTCCACAAATTGTGAGTAATCCAAAAAGACACGGTGCGGCTTGTAGCTCTGCAGGGACAGTAGAGAAGGCAGTGTGACTTGCTATTTTATGGAGACAGGCCACCGGGATGCGGTGTGTGAAGTAGGTTGCCAGACACAGAAGTGGTGACACTGGGGCATACACTAGTTCGTATCTTTATAAATAATATAAAGGGACATGCTGGAACTTCTAGTTTTGAAGAGATGAAAGAGAGGCCAGTGGCCTGTGTAAACAGCTCCTCCATCGGTCCCATATCATTGGCCCATCTGTGGCTCTAACTGCTGGTAGCCTGGTCCTGGTGACACCACATTTATTTGTCCACATTAGCACACTACCTGTGTCACATTCTCCTTAAATACTAGATGATGAAAGGGATTATGATGAAATGTCACAAACACCCTCTGTGGGTGGGTTCCATCTATGGTATCCTCCATGGAGGGGAGAAAGGGACAATAAACGGGAAGGGCTCACTGATTTCTCCCTGCTGTGTGTCATTGTTAGGAGTGCTGAGAAATCCTGGGATATGTATGTGTATCTATGTTACAGGCCAATGACATGGTGCATCCTCTTGTCACGCGTCC
>NW_017306287.1:2812355-2846651 GCF_000935625.1 Nanorana parkeri
GCTAGGTATGAAATAAAAAAATCTTGTTTCTGTTTATTTCAATATAAAAAATTCATAAAACTACATTGTATAATTCATTATCCGCATATAGATTCTTGATGAAATCATGATGGTGAAAAATGAATAGAGACAGATATATAAAACTTTTTATTTTAACAAGTAATAAACAACATCACGATGTGGTAAAATAAATATAACATGCTCAAACTAGGACCAATATCAGAAGAAATGTTACTGCTGTAATGTTACCTAATATTTTCAATAAAAAAATGATAAAACAAAAGCTTATTGTTCATTTGTGTGACTTCGAAGGGAGCTGGAGCTCAGAAAAGTGGAAGTGTGGTGGCAAAAATGTCAATTACAATGGGATTGCCACTAATGACAAGCACTTACTCCAGGAATCCGAGCTGTGAATCCCTGGAGAGATTCTCCGCAATCACATAAGTGTGCCTGCAGGTGAGCAGCTGGAGGAGCTGATGTGAAGGACATTTACACAGTTAAAGAATGGACACGGTGACTCAGTATATAGCAGGGCATCCCCGCAGCTGTGTCCTGTGCTGAAATGTCAGGAACGCCTGTACTGTACCCAACATTGTCTGAGGCTGCACAAATCTTACTGCGGAAAAGCTGAGTCTGGTACACTGAGCTCTGTTCCTATGGGTTTATGAAGACGCTATGGCTGGGCAACCTGCTGTCCTACAGATGTAAAGGAAAGACAAGTCTTGGTTGGTCCTCTGGAAGATCGTGCCCACAGCTCCTCTGCCTTTCAAAACTAAGTATCAGCATCACAAACCTCTATGACATTATTAGTTTTATTTAAAGGGTCGCTCCAATAACCTAATCCAATGCATGACTCCAAGATATCTATTCTCTAGAGCCATCCTCTGGATTTCTCTTGCTCCCATTTTTTAAACATTTAAAGAGACCCTCTAGATCAGTGTTTCTCAACCATTTTCCAGCCACGGCACCCCTTAAAAGTATGCAAAATCTTGAGGCTCCCCAAACTAAAATGTAGAAATGTGTGTGATCTTTTCCCAGATAGGGATCTGATTTGGTTTCTAAGTAGGGACCCCACAGAAAACACAAAAAATGTGGGGTTCCCTCTTCAAATTAGGAGCCCCCCTTCCACATCAGAATCCCCCTTTTAAATTAGAGTCTCTCTTAACATCAGGAGCTACCCTTAATACATCAGAAGCCCCCCTTCACATCAGAACTCCTCCTTTCACATCAGGGTCTCCCCATCCCAAGCCCCTTAATATATCAGAAGCCCCCTTCACATCTGAACCCCTCATTTCACATCAGTCCCACCATCACATCCCAAGCCTTTTAATACTTCAGAGCCCGTAATTTCACATCAGAGTCCCCCTGTCACATCCCAAGCCCCTTAATACATAAGAAGCCCCCCTTCCCCTTAGGAGCTCCCCTTTCACATCAAAGTCCTCAGTCCCCCCTTCACATCAGAGTCCTCAGTCTCCCCTTCACATCAGAGTCTTCATTCGCCCTCACATGAGAGTAGTACTGCCACATCAGGAGCTGTAGTTGATGCAGCATGGCAGTGAGTGGGGGGCAGAGCAGGCCTGGAAAGAATAAATCTTCCCGCCCTCACTAACTACCAGTAAATTGAATTTTAAATTAAGTGCTCACAAATAGGCTTTCACCCCTTCATTATTTTATACCTTTTTCCAGTAATCCTCACACCAGCACCATGATGTTATCAACTCGGCAACTTGCAATGCTCAGCAGAACACCCTTCTTCCAGTGTTTCACCCCTAAGCAGCACCTGCTTCAAACCAGCACATTGATTTACCCATTTCCAAATTGGGGAGGTGTTTCACTCACATGGTGCTGCAGCTGTTTTCAAGCCACTGCACCCTGATCAGTAGCAGCCTGCAAGACTACTTGGCGGGTAATCAAACAATAAGCGCTGGCTATTGTAATAACATTAGATGTCAAGTCGCAGCCTGGCAGGAAGGAGGTGCAGCGCTGCCTACCTACCAGTGGATAAATAAACAGTAAGTGCCGGATATTTAAAAACTGTGGTAGCATTAGATGTCAAGCTGCAGCCCAGCAAGAGGGAGCGGTTGAGAAACACTTTGTATTCCCCTTCACTTCTCTTGCGACTGAGAGGTGAAGGGAGGGGCAGAAAAGCTGGGCCAGCACAGACAGTAATTAGACACCCACAGAAGAGGAGAGGGCTATGGCATGCAAAGATGGAGGGGGCTGTGACTGTGCTGACTCCTCCTAAGGTGTCAAATATTCTAGAGAGACACATTGTAACCCAATAAATTATTTATAAAAAGGAAAGTAAGCATTTAAAATACTTCAGTTTTCTTTATTTGCAATTAAATTAATTTAAATTGGTGACTGGGTCTCTTAAATCGAAAATGAACATGACAACCCTATAACTAAAAATTTTAAAAGCAAGTCTCCACTGGCAGATCCCAAATGTCTATCCTGAGGGGTTTCCTTGTAAAATGTGCTATTGCAGGTTTGCCTAGAATACTCAGCAAAGATTCTGACCACTGTAACGGATTTATTACAATGTCTTTACTGCCCCTCAGTGGCCTATCTTGGTAATGCAGTCATATATACATTGATAGAAGGCTGAATATTGTATTATCACTAATCACGTTATTGATCACAATATAGATCACAAAACCTCCAGGATGACTTGCAGCCAAGAATGAAACAGAAATACAATACTTTTCATCCTTTATGTACAAAGGAATATTGAGAGATAAAGTGGAGGAAGGAAGGAACAAATCTATTATCTTGCTGTTTGCTAAAACAACATAATTTGGGAAAATTGAATCTTAAATCATCCCTGTATCATCTGTATGCTTGTACTGTCCCCAATGAAACTACTGAGCTGAGCGTGCAAGTTAAGAGAGCACTAACAAGAATTTGCCCTGAGGGTTGTTGAATTATGCCTGAATGGTTGACTGTCCAGTCTATTGGCAGCTTAAGAAAAGCTTACCTTTGCCTTGCAACCCCTAAATTCTCCTACCAGCTACTGCTGGTCACATGCCTCAATGCCAAAGCACTGGTCACGTGATCTAAGTCGAAGGAGCTTGGGGTTCAATCTGCAACTCTACCGGAGATCTGGTCCGCCCTTTAGCAAAGACAATGTTTTTTTTGACTACTTAAGCCCAGATTGCAGACACCCTGCCCCAGAGGCACCTTTCTCTCAAATTACCAAGGTGCCCCCGAACCAACTAAGAAGACAAAGAGGGGAATTTATGAAAACTGGAGCAGACAAAATCTGGAGCAGCTGTGCATGGCAACCAATCAGATTTCCCATTTCATTTTCAAATCTTTTTTGAACAGAGAAGCTGATTGGTTGCCATGCACAGCTGCTCCAGATTTTGTCTGCTCCAGTTTTCGTAAATTCCCCTCAGGCTGGGTTCACACCTGGGCGTTTTTCAGCGCTGAAAAACGCTCAGCATGTGAATTCCTGTTCAGTGCTATGGGCATGGTTGCCACCTGGGCATATTTCAGCGCGTTTTAACACGCTGAAAAACGCACTGCGCCCGAAATAGTACAGGAGCTTCTTTGGGGCGTATTTCCACGCATATCCATTAGGATACAGCCTGATAGCTTCCGTAAACGTGCGTTTGACGCGTGTTTCGTGGACCGCTAATCGCGCTAAAAACGTGCGGCCCGAAACGTGCATATTACGAATGCCCAGGTGTGAACCCAGCCTTAAAGTGTCTTAGGGCCTGTGTTGGCAAGCTTTTGTTTGCTTCCAGAAAGATTTGCATTTCGGTAAGGCCTTGTTCACACCAAATGTAGAGCAGATCTGCTCGCGTTTCTGCACACGCACGCTAGTCTTTAGATGCGTTTCAGAGCGGTTTGTTTTTTTCAGGAAGCTAACAATGTTATGAGGTCATTTCCTTTTACCTCTGACCTTTCATTAGCTGTTCTGATTACTTCCTGCTTCCTCGGACCTTGACTCACATGTAAAATTGTTGCAACATGGATCCATGGAATGCAGGCATGCTCCTGGGGATGGTTATTATACTGATACGCCAAAGTGCTGTAAGGAGACGTCCTTTTTGGGTGCACCCACTGATGAGTGGAAGAGATCCAAAGGGCCAGTTTGGGACTTTATATGCAGACCTTCGTGCACACCCCGACAAGTTTTTTTCATATACCCGCATGTCGATATCTAGGTAGTAATGTTTGCTTGTTATGTTTTTATTGTTTATTTTTTATTGTTTTTTCCACAGACAAGAAGTGACCAAGGAAGATTAGGTCATCATAGGTGACCATAGAGTTTTTTTTCTTTATGGTTAGTTTTTTGCATTGAATTGCATTGCGTTTTTGACGTGTTTACATGCATTTTTGATGCGTTCCAGAGCAGGTAAAATAGGGCTTGCTGCAGTTTTTTTTACCTGCTCTGGAACGGAATGCTGCAATGTGAACTGGAGCTAAAAATACCATTGGAATACATTGGACGCAGTTTTGATCCGGTCTGTAACTGCTCTGCTCTGCACCTGCTCCGCGCTTGGTGTGAACAAGCACTAAGTCGATGGGAATTTAAAATCCGCTGAAGCAGGTCAACTGCAGGTCAGGTGAAGGTCATCTGCCGATCAAATGCAATTGACACAAGCCCAAAGTCCATCGATACAGGCCCTTGAATTTCAAGCATGTCTAACTAACAAGAATGTTCTGACATCATGAATGCCACACAATCAACTGATAATCTGCAGCAGTTAGAAATGTGTGGAAGTGAGCATGTTCATGCAACATGTCATCAGGAGCCATTTCATTTTCTGATCTGCTATTTTTGTAAAATATGCCACTAGATGAAACAAAAATCAGTCATCTACCTTAAAATGAAACAATGTTGTGCCCATGCAGGATAATTAAAAAAATTCACCAGCTGCCCATACTTGCCTTCCTTTCACCCCTACTGCTCCATTTGGTTACTGGGAGGTAAGAGGAACTACTGTGTAAACTGAAGTCACCGTGGACTCTCGCCCCACCTCTATGTGACATCACTTAGTAGTTGAGTGGCCAATTACCAAACACTAGCGCTGTCACATAGGAGGACGGAGCCACATACCTGGAAGAACTGGTAAGGCCTCATTCACACTGCCACACGTATGCGCTCGTACTGTACCATATGCAACCTATGCAAATAAATGGCTCCATACACATAGCTGCGTATGGAGCAGTATATTTGCGTAGCGTAAACATGCGCAAATACAGAATGGAACAGAGATGGGCAGCGTATTTCTGCGCATTTTACGCGCATACGCATGTTTACGCGTATATATGCGCGTATAGCACATAAAAAATTCCATTGGGAGTGATGCATTCTGGGATTGCATATAGTGCATGCATATACGCGCGTATATACGCAATATACAATTTTGCTCTTGCGTTGTGTGTGAATGAGACCTTATTATTATTCGCTCCCAGGGAACAAAAGGATAGGCAAGGAGTTAAAAGTGAAGATTACAATGTGATGCTGGTGGGTTAGTCAAAGCGATCACATTGCTTTGCCCTGCATTAGCAAAGCATGGTTTTATTTTAATGTCAGAAATCATTTTTGGAATATTAATATTTGTAGTAGGAAAGAAATATCAAAATTGTACCTGAAACAATGAGATAAAAAAGGGGCCTACCTGAGGCAACCTCTTGTATTTTGGACCGGGGTCTAAAAATCTGCCGCAGGAAGTGACCGGCTCTCTGCAGGGTCTGCCCACCACTCATAGTCAGGATCACAACTTGTTCAGCTTCGGGGTCAAAAGGATAAGGTTGCCTGGACATCAAGCCCAACACTGCACTGCTTGGGTCTGGCACAGCATGCAAACTTCCACCTGTCATAAACAAAGAACCATCAGGCAAGCCTTTTACTCAAACTCATACAATCAATAGAACAAACGCAAAGCTTGGATAGTAACAAATACATTATGACATGTTACAGGAAATAGCTATCTAAAATAAGTCACCAACTTCACATATATATTTAAAGCAAACCTACAGCCAGCCTTATTGACATCGTCATAATATTTACACATTATTTACAAGCCATAGTCACAGGTACTGAGGAGTAATTGATCCTCAAAGATCACAAAAGAAACTCTGAAGTCAGGGTTTAGTCCGTTTCTGAACAGATTATATCACTTGCTGTTTATTTACATTACAGGGCTGGCAGGCTGACAAGTGGAAATGCTGGGAGGTGAGCTGAGATTTCAATGCCTCTGCTGTGAAATTTGAAGATGAATTTCTCTATAGTGCCTGCAGCTAGAGAGGTCAGTGGTGGCATGTTTTTAAACTCATTTACTGCTTGTTAACTATATGTAAATATTTGAATGTCCATTGCCTGGCCATAGGTCCACTGTAAAGGGTCAGTCTAGTTAAATTGATATTTAGGAGTATATGTGTGGAAAATTCAGGGACTCCAACAATGAGATCTCTACACACCTGTCATTGCCTTTATAATGGGGTTTTATCTCCCTGTTTGAGTTTTACTTTATTAGATATGTGAGGAATCAAAGCTGGCTCATACACAACGCAACCTAGGCAGGGGCCTATCGCCTGGTGGATGTCCAAGGGGACCAGTTACAACTTTCATGCTACTGAAGTAAACTAGCCCAATGGGTCAAGACTGTGGAGCATAGACTTGTAGGCAGCTGGTGTCTGATGCCGTGCCAGGGCAGATAAGGCAGATAAAATAACAGATAAAAACAGATAAGGCACATAAAATGGCTTCTCTGTGCCTATTGCAATATCAATATCAATAGATTGATCAATATCAATCTAAGTGATGGGAGGCCCAAAGCTTATACCTTGCCCAAAGCCCCATTTCTCCATTATCCAGCTCTGAGAAGAATATGGAAGGAGTAGAAACCTCCTAAGGTTGGTAAAAACACCCAAAATTCCAGTGTAAGCAGCAATAGAGCCACGGACTATGATGGTAATATCTCACCACTGGAGTTTCCATTAGTTAAAATAAGTCCCTGGGTAATTCAGCTAGCAAGGTCCCTCCTTAAATTCAAATATCACTTTTGGGCAAAGTGAACTTTAAACCACCAGTTTTATAATACAAAAGTCAATTACCAAGCCCCTGCAGCAGAATGTCCGAATAGGGTGCCGCATGGAAACACAGCGTGGGATTCAGATCACCAGGACAAGGCAGGCTGCCCCGGATTACCCCCAGCAGTCCCGCGTCAGCCAGATCATTAATTAATCCTTGAAGAGAGGAGATTGTCATAAGAAGTACACAGGTCAACTACAAGTCACTTCTTTGGACCAAAGCTAACAGTGGTTACACATTTAACCGATTACACAATAATCATTTAAATGAATATATTGTTACATATAACTGTGCATGAGTGGCACCTGCAGCATGTTTCTTTCATTGCTCATATTTATTGTTCGAGTGAATGCTGGCCAGACACAGAAATATGTTAAAATGCACCACCAAGGAAGATCTTATTCATTTCCTTTACACGAATGAATCAAAATTCCAAAAGCATGGACTATTGGCTAGAAAATAAGAATTCATTGAGTTCTATGGCAGAAGAGACTGTGTAAGTCTCTTCTGCCATAAATGCTTCTTTCTACCACCACAGTATGAAGCATAAGTACTGAGACTAGAGAGGACATTCTTCATGACCAACGAGGGCAAAGCAAAAGAACCAAGACCACAGAGGACCTGCTTCATTCTTCAGAGCTGTGTCCCTCAAAGGACAATAGAGAAATACCTTTATTTCCACTTTATATTTGCTTAATGTGCTTTATAAGTGTTTTATGCTTTCTTAACCCCTTCATGACTGAGCTTGTTTTTAGTTTCTGTTCGTAAATGACTGACACACTTTTGACATTTTTGCTGTGTGATTCTTCCACGTCAGTAATATACTTTCTTACAAAGTGCACCCACACATATTATATATTGTTTTTTAGAGGACAGATAGGGCTACATATTTATATCACATATGTGCGTCTAACGCCTCACTTAGGACAAATAAAATATAAAAAAAGAGGAAAAAACCGTTTAAAAAAAACACTTTTTTCCCAGTTTTGATTTGTAGTATTTTTTTTACAAAACCAGCACAGCTAAAAAAATGCAATAAATACATTCATTTATTTGTCCCTTATTTTATTTTATTTTTTACACATTTTTTTATTTTTTTTACACTTTTCACAATTTTTTTTTTTTTTTACACTTTTCACTTTTTTTTTAACTTAAAAATGTTATTTTATTTATTTAATTATATCAAGCAGATTTTGTGAATTAATCTCACTGTTACTGCATGATAAATTAATAAATTTTTGGTTATTATCAGGCTGCTTCAAACTTCAGAACAGCCGATAATAAGTTAGTGACACTGATCCTGCAGCAGTTCAGGATTCAGCTGTTACTAAATGTTTTCTGATTGTTGCAACAACGATCAGCAAACAAACATTCTTCTTCCAGGAATAGATACATTGTAGGAATAGACACATTTTGTATCTATTCATGAAAGAAAAAAAAAAAAGCCAGTATAGCTTGAGAGAGATATCTCTCGATCTATACGAGCTGTCAGAATGCGGCAAAAGCCGGCATGTGTGTCCGCTTTGCTTTGACTCTCAGACACCCGATATTAAGGTATCGGGTGTCTGAAAAAGGTTAACCCTTTCATTAATGAATGCCTCTGTAGTAAGGGCAGCCATTAATGAATGTTAAAAGCTGATTCTCAGCGATTAACAGCCCTCTAAAGCAGCAAATAACTCGTCACGTACAGTGTACGTGACAAGTCATTTGGTCCCTTTGTGGCTGGACGTACAGTGTACGTCTCCCGTCACGAAGGGGTTAAACACTAGATTTGAACATTGTCTATCCTAACAGAGGGTTGAAGACTCAGAAGCATTGTATGTTAATGAGAGGAAGCTCAGTCTGTTCTCTACTTTCACTTTCAAACTGCTCAGAGTAGCCTGGAATCTGCACAAAGGCCTTCACCAAAGAAATATCTAAAAGGTAAGAAATATATTTTTAAAACTTATTTTTCGGTATGCTTTGTAAATATAACCAGCATGTAGTGGGGTTTTCTCAAATTTGACTGCAAACATAGAATTTTACTTCAAGTTAGTTAGTTAAGCTATATCAGCACATACAAACTGAGGATTGTGGCTGGAAGACTGTGCAGGGGGCATGGCTAGGGGACTGAAGGAGGAGCTTCCCCCTTCCCTACTTCATCCCTTCATTCCTCACCCCCCTTTTTTTCCCATACTGCCCCTCCTGCGACCATGTTTCTTCCAAAAAATTTTATACCCTTTTCATATACATTATGGGGAATTTATCAAAACTGGAGCAGCTGTGCATGGCAACCAATCAGCTTCTCTCTTCAGTTTGTTCAGTTAGGATTTGAAAATGAAAAAAAGAAGCTGATTGGTTGCCATGCACAGCTTCTCCAGTTTTGATAAATTCCCCTCATTATGTGCTGGCTTATCTCATTCCCTACCTATGCTACCCCTCTTCCTCCCTCTTTGCTACCTAATCTCTATAAAATAAAAAAAATTTCTGAACAGGAGAGTGCACTGTACAATTTTTCTCAAGACAATACATACTGGATACTGGCACATGATCATATTTGTCTATATTTGCGCTACTTGGACAGTCCTGTATGACCTCCTATAGTGTTACTATGCTCTGTACCTACATTTTTGTACTCTACTGTTCAATTATAACCTGATTTTACTGTATCTTCCTGTAGCTGACCTCTGAAAAACAAAGAATTACCAAAATACTAAAATGCAGCATCAGCACACAGCGCTGGTATACATTCAAAATGCTTTTTATCTTTTTTAAGTGATGGTTATTGGAAGCACAACCTACATAAGAGAATACATGAAGGATAAAAATATATGCTAGATATACACAAATAATAAAAAAAAAAGTAAACCCTAACTTAATAACATATGGTTTGTAAAATCTGTGTATATCATTAACAACAGCCATTTAAAAAGATAAAATACCATTTTGTACCTGTGACTTCTCTTTTGTTGTATCTTAGTGCTACTGATCTTGTGCAGCCTCTTTGCAGCCACTCCTGGTCTACATGCCCTCTAGGAATGGCTGCATGGCATTTCCCAGGGTGGGTTTCCTGATGGTGACAACAGTTGACCATGCCTGCATCATTTTTGTTGAAACAGCTATTGGAAGCCCAGGGTGACAACATAGGAGCACAATTGGGAGACAGGGACAGAGCATTGTCACCCTATAATAGGAGGTATTAAAGGCCTTCACCATTATTATTTTAATTACAGCTGCGTATTTAAAAATATTGAAATTTATTTTAACATGATTAGTTAGTGGTTTTAGATATTATTTAATGTATAAACAAATGAATAAAAGCATTGATGTAAACTGACCTTGAATAAGGGCTGATGTGTGATGGCCTGCATTCTCCCTCCTAAGGAGGAGGAGCAAGCAGTGAAGGCGTGGCTCTGGGAGGGCAGTGCAACGTTCTCCCTCTAGTCGGGTTACACGCTTATCAGGGCAGAATGCTGACACCTGTAATATGTTAATAACATGGATTAGGATTGATACCTGCAATACAGTAATAACATGGCTCATGCTTCAACTCTTGATCATTCTTGTTGTTGTATGCTTGTGAAAATAACGAACAATACAGATGAATGTCCTGTTTGATACTACACCTGAGTCGATGACATGTTCATCATGGCAGCACGCTTAGAAGTGAAGCGAAGGTTCCGGAGTCCGTGAATGCTGAATCCTCGCAGGCAGCATGTGTGAATGATATCTCCATAAGCATATGGCGGTATGGCAGGCGAGACTGCCAATAATATGTCTCCTGGAGGAGCCAAAAAATAAATCAATATATTAATGCTGGTACTCCTGACATCGGGGGCCAATCTGACAGACCACCAATCAATTCTCAAAGGCCAATCATGTTTTACCAACAGCTGTTGTAGATCATGGTTTCATTCCTTTATATAGCTCCAACACATCCCAAAATGCTTACAAAGAATGCAAAACATTCACATCAGACGATGTGCCACAGCAGCGTACAGTCTGGCGTTCCTTTCAGAGTCAAATACATGTTCCCTGCAGGGTGTTGGTTCCTTCCTCTGACCCGTCACTGCTAAGTCCTGCAGTGACATAGAGGGTCAGAGAATGGACCCAGCTTACGATGGAGCCAACCACCTAACACTCATGGAAGTGCTAAATACCAATGAGTCTTTCCAAGGTTTTAGAGGTGGAATAGATGGCAAGTTGGAGAAATGGGAACCTGGAGAGGTGAAAATATGCTGTCTTCCACTGCAAGAGATTAGCTGTAGGGCAGTGGTTTTCAACCTGTGTAACCTCAGGACCCACATTTGTCCTTGGTCATTAAGTCACGACCCAAGTCGCATTGCAATGGAACGCACAATATTGCGGTCCCGCGCATTTTGAGCGATCGAACTGTGGGTGGGAGGTGCGTTTGG
Source organism: Nanorana parkeri (assembly GCF_000935625.1). Lineage (NCBI taxonomy): Eukaryota > Metazoa > Chordata > Amphibia > Anura > Dicroglossidae > Nanorana > Nanorana parkeri. The sequence continues at coordinate 2,823,798 of NW_017306287.1, forward strand.
GGTACCGTTCAAAAGATCCACCCAGTCTGCATACCTTACAAGAACTGGAGTTGATCCTCAGCCTGGGGTCCATTGTGGGCTGCTGTACTGTGACAGAGCTTCATCCATAGGTGCATTGCTTGTACAGCTCCCTTTGCATGCCCTGTAGAGGTGCCAGGAGCCAGAATGTGACATTACTCCGGTCCAGGCACCTCTACAGGACACATGAGGGAGCTGTACATATGGATGCACTCCTCATGGCCATAGCCCCAGTCCATCCCACCTCAAGCTGACACTCCGCACCGGGCAGCATATTTTAAATGGCTGTTTGGCGTGCAAGAACTGACAGTGCTGCACTAGGAGGAGGCTGAGGAGCCTCTCACTTAGAAAAGTTAAAGGCATGTGGCGACCCACTGAACATGGGGTCACGACCCACTTTTGGGTCACGACCCACCAGTTGAGAACCAAGGCTGTGGGGTCTCTACAAAGAGGATGTGCTACAGTAGCAAAAGAGCATTCAGCGTGGTGCTGAAAACCAACCACTTAAAAATTGCCTGGGCTGAGTAATCTTGATTTTTGTCGCAACATACAGATAGAGGAGTCAAAACGTGGAGTAACATAATAAATCTATGTATCCATCCTGTCCTATATGAACAGTCCTGGCTGGTGCTGCTGACGCAATGGTGTGAGGAATGTTTTTTGGAATACATTAGGCTTAATACTAAATGTGCATAATTTAAATGTTACAGCATACTTTAACAAAAATTTGCAGTACATGTGCCATGTGACTAGACGCGTCCCTGGTCACTACATTAGAGAAACATGTAGAACAATCCCAACACTGGAGAGACCCGGGATCAGTTTTTGCTGGACTTACACAATAAATCATAGTTGTTATAGACACTTCTCAGTAAATTGTTACCATCTTTGCATAAAAGATGAGCAGACCAGTATACAGGTGCCCATAAACATTGGAGGATTGGTGTTTGATCTGGACATTTATGGTCAGAGTGGGAAATCTTAATGCTTATCTGACATCTGCACCAGTGACATCACTCAGTCAACCAGTGTCTGGGCAAGAATCAGTCATCTGAAATGGACTCCAGGTTGATTTTTCCAAAGAAAAGGCCTTTGCCAGTGGCTCAGCCTAACGTAAATATACACACCTGGTAGATATACAGGAAGTGTGTGTGTTTATGTCATAAATGTTTTACAGAAAGATCATGCAGCAGTCAAGATCTTCCCACTACAACTATATCTATGGGTTTAGGGAATGGATACTGCACTCCAAGCTTCAGAAACACATCCTTTAATTAATATGGCAGCTTGGATACAGCTCTTACACCATGAAAAATGACAGTTCAGTGTAAAATGTGTAAGAGCTGTATGTCTGCTATCATCTTAAAGAGACACTGTCACCTTGCCCATACAGGGCAAAGGTGACCAGTGTCTCCACAAAGGGCAAACCCCATATATTTACCTCACCTGCACCCCCTTGCTTCTCTGCACCTGGCACTGAATTGGGTCATGTTGGTGACCTATAGCAGAATAGCAAGAAATTGTGCAGGTAAGGTGAGTATATGGGGTTGGGGGATGCCCTTTCCAGAAACACTGTCACTTTTGCCTGCATAGGGAAGGTTTCAGTGTCCCTTCAAGAATGATTGGCTTAAGTTCAGAGTGCACTATCCATCCCCTAAACTGACTGGTTTACCAGAGTGCAATGAGCCGGACCAGCACCCGTCTGCTTCACAGTGGAGACGCTCACCTGGAGCTGCGCATGCATTTTTTTTGCATCCAAAGCTATACATTGTGTGACAAATGAGTTCACATTGGTGTCTAAGTTCTACTTTCTGCTTGCATGCCCCACTGAAGTCAATGCGCCCTAATTCAGAATATTAACGCTTACATTATTAACAAGAAACACCCATAGTATTCGCTAAGTGCTATAGGTTTTTTTAAGAGAGAGCACAACAGAAGTCCTTTTTCAGACGTGACAGCTCTGGCGGAATACTTGGACTGAGTTACTTCGAAGGTAGGGAAGTGTAAATGTTGGGGAAGAGTTATTGAGCTCTGTTAACAATGCACTTTTTACAACACAAGTTAAGGATGAAGGTGAGACATGCTGGGTGAATAATGTGAAGATAATTACATGCAATATGTTTTTATTCCCCCCCCTAAAAAACAATATACGTTCCTTTTAGATGGACCTAGATTAATTCTCACACCATTGTCTAGTGAGGGAAAGACGCACCCCTATCCAGAGAACTCCCTGACACATAATACTTACCCTGAGTTGTGGCGGTTAGCAGAGCAGCAGGACGGCACAAATGTGATTTCTGGACAATGCAATGTTTTTCTACAGGACTCTGAGATCTGAGAGAGACATTAAATCAGATCAACAATGTCTTCACATATAACAATATAACACAGCCAAATAAAATGGCTTGCAAATTTAATGAAGACTTTTATTACCTCCCTCTAGGTGGATTCTGAATGCCAATCTTTATACTGTCATTACTCAGTATTCGTCCCCCAAACCATAGGCTCAAGTCTCTCAGAATACACCCAGAGGTGCGGGAATAATGCAGTAGAGGCTTCTCTTTTGTCTGACCATAAAGTGCACTGAGCGAATTTTGGTCTGTCAGTTGGGCAAGCGTGGGATCACAAGGGCCCGATATGTTTGGCCATAGTTCCAGTGCACGAGGCCCACGCAGAGCCAAAGCCAAGACAGGAGGGTCCTGCATGTCTCCACTTACATCAGAAATCAGGTCTAAAAACAAAGAAAATGTACAGATAATTACCAACGAAGATAATTTTTTTTAACATATTAAGCCTCCGGCATGATAATCACAGCCATTACATACCTTTACTGAAGGCTAAGTGTAGAGTGGAGGATTGTGGATACAGCAATCTCAGACCACACACATCCAGGCCAGCTGTGAGGATAAGATGGAGGGTGTGGTGAAATGCAATAGGGCATCGCAGTAAAGTGTCAAACAACACGACAGGCACCACCTGAGAAGAGAAGATGGATTTAAAAGAATAAAAGTTGGAAAATTAACAAGGAATGTAAGTAAAAATGGCTTTTATGTTCAACCTAGACAAAAACTGGCATTTAACCCTTGGAGTGTGGGGGAAACCCTATTGAAAGGGTACCTTTTAATCTTATCCAGAGTTCAAGTATGCCATTTTGTTATATCTGTTTGAAAGTACCTGTTGATCTCAACAGAAATCTTGTCAGCCGATAACGACATCTGCTCTTTGCTTGTGTTACAGTCTTATCAGTTACATTGTTCCCAGTTATCTTTGAGGACTACAGAACCTCTCCCTTCTATGTTATGGGGAGGGAAAGGGAAGAGAGAAGAGAAAAGAGGAGAAGAGAAGAAAAGGTTTCTGAAGTCCTGTCCCAGGGTCACCAGGCAAAAATAAAGAGACAACTTATTTAGCCACCAGGTCTAAGGAATGGTAAGGATTTTTGCCCTTGGGATGTGCTTTAAGTTAACAAACCGGTTGGTTGCTAGGGACAACACAAATACTTTTCCTTTCTTTCATCTTTGTGCACAAAGCCAAGTCTTTCAGTCTATGAGAGACTCCTCACCTCAGTGTCACTGTCCGTAGAGACATTATGAGAAAGTGGACAAAGCTTCTCCTCAGTCTCCAGTGTCTGCCAGAAGAATCCAGACGAAGCAGAGAACACTTTATCCACTGCCTAATATGAAAACAGAATATTTGTATATCAGCTGAACTGCAAGAACAGGAAATGTACTACATTTTTATCACTAATGACACCCCAACAGACTAAAATGTTGTTGTTGAATTTAAATGGAAGCGAAGGAAATCCTTATATCAAGCATTTTTAAAAAAATATTTGATACTTAATCTTCTTTGGGAAACAATTCTTATGGGCTGCAGCGGTGATGCTTCAATAAATTGTCAGCGATTCTTCTGGTGTCACTAAAGCTGATACTGTGGGCTGGCAGTCGAAACCTCCAGTGACATCAGGACATCTCCCTCTGCCCCTAGAGGCTGATGGACATTATAGGACCTCTGTAAGTCATGTGTGGACTGGCAGTGGAAACCTCCAGTGACATTAGTGTACAGACGTGTCCCCTGCACTCCTTTCTGCATCTACAACCTGTAGCAGATGTAGTGCTCGTAGTGGTGAACATGGATGGTACCGTGTATATTCAATCTTGAGAATGTAGTAGATCACCAGCACTCGAAAGATATCGTTTTCAAATCTTTGTATACATTTATTGATGTATAGCATCACATATATCAGATAGCCAATGTTTCTGGGGCCACGCAGGGTCCCTTCATCAGGGCAACATAGTGACAGTTTTTCTTCTGGTGTCACTAAAGCTGATACTGTGGGCTGGTAGTGGAAAGCTTCAGTGACATAAGGACTTCTCCCTCTGCCCCTAGAGGCTGATAGACAGTATAGGACCTCCATAAGTAAAGTGTGGGCTGGTAGTGGAAACCTATAGTGACATAAGGACATCTCATTCTGGCCCTAAAGGCCGATGTACAGTACAGAACCTCCCTAAGTCATGTGTGGGCTGGCAGTGGAAATCTCAAGTGACATAAGGACATTGACCTCTGCTCCTGGAGGCTGATGGACAGTACAGGACCTCCATAACTTATGTGTGGGCTGGCAGTAGAAAACTCCAGTGACATAAGGACATCTGACTCTGTCCCTAGAGGCTGATGGACAGTACAGGACCTCCGTAAGTCATGTGTGGGCTGGCAGTAGAAAACTCCAGTGACATAAGGACATCTCATTCCGCCCATAGAGGCTGATGGACAGTACAGGACCTCCGTAAGTCATGTGTGGGCTGGTATTGGCAACCTCCAGTCACATAAGGACATCGACCTCTGCCCCTAGAGGCTGATGGACAGTGCAGGAACTCCCTAAGTCATGTGTGGGCTGGCAGTAACATAAGGACCTCCCTAAGCCATACATATAAAGTGTTTTCCAGAGCAAAAGTCCTCTCAGTGTAATGTGACTACACCCCATGTCACTATCTATAGTCTTAGCAATTCCTTACCTCTGGGTCCGGGTTGAGCACTACAAAGCTACTCAGTCTCACAACTGGAACATCCACATTCACTGTAAAGAGCTGACCCTGCAGCTGATGACCAAGTTCCTCTCTCCACCAGGTGATGCTCTGCAGAGTGGTGTGTGACAGGAACAGCGACGTTTGCTGGTAGAAACTGGAGGTTCCTCGTAGGTGCTCCTTGCCCTGGAATAACATGACAGGCTTTAATAAAGACACCTTGCACAACTGCCATAACAGGAAAGTGCAGGTAAGACTACGTGAATGGAGGTGACCAGGCTGTATATCTATTTCTGAGACAGCAGTTGTGCTTTAAAGGATTTGTGTACTGAAATGTGCATATCTGTCTGGCTGCCCCTGGCTTTGACACCCTCTGACTCTTTGACCTAGAGCAAGCAAGCAGCAAACAAATAAAAAAAATCCACATCTGCTTGTTTTAGGTTAGTAGTTCAAAACCTAATTTTCATATATAGGTCAGCAATGGTGGGTTCCACATTTCTCTTAGTGCAAGTTTCCTTTAAAGGTTATTGTCCTGCCTGAGAGCAGTCACCATAACCTGCATACTATTAGGCCTCTTTCACATGTCCGAATAGGTCCAGACAGTGGCAAGAATCAGCAGATCAAGTGTATGTGAACCGCTGTGGCCAGGAAGCCTGTACAAAGCAAAAACAAATTCCGCAGCTATCTGCCACTGTGCATCCGTGTATGCAGCGGTTAACTGTGGCCAAGGACTGATGACCGTCCCTGGATTTAATCTGTCTGCATCCAGGGTTGGTCATCTGTCCCTAGCTGCGGGTAACCACTGCATATGCAGATACATCCAAACAGTAGCAGACAGCTGCGGCGCCTGTCATTGCGTTGTACAGGATTCCCGGCTGAAGCTGTCTGTGTTCACCCGTGATTCTTCCCGTAGCAATCCGCTGTCTGGACCAATTCGGACATGTGAATGAGGCCTTACCTTTGTTACCCACAGAATCCTCTGCACCCCTGATTCTGGTTTCACTGTAGCACTAAGGGGTTGACTTTTGACTTGGGGCTAAGTCCTTGGTCTGGTTCTAAGCCTGACATACCAATCAAACCTCTTTTGGATAGAAGTGCCTCAATGGCCATTAACAACATTCTGATTGGAGAGGGAGCAGAGTATATCCTCTAAAATTCTGTTTGCAGAAAAAAATGACGCACTATCACATGGGCAAAGACAATATTTTTCTGAAACAGCTGATGCATATGTATCAATGGCAAGAACCCACTTTTGCCAGTACGTTTTAGGGAATGCCTGCTTTTACGAGTGTCTTCTCACACAGTGCCTTTCATAATCTGGGATATGGATTGTTATTATGTGCTAAATAAAATAAAATTCTCCCACCCTTGTCGCAGGCCTTCTGGCTGATCCACAAAGCCAAGCAGTGTATAAGTTCGTTTTTTTTACCTTGTGTCTTCGTATTTTGGGACTTGGGTGAGCTCCTACATGCCTGGGGGACACACAAGCGTAAAGTGCCAGTCCTTCCTCCCGCCACACTTGTTGAAGCCCCAACACCTGGAAAGGGACCTCTGTCTCGCTTTGAAGATTTAAAGGCGGCACCTGAATAGAACAGAACCAGAAATTACAAGAAATAGGACAACCAGAGCTGGAATCAGAAGGAATATTTACCACAGCGATCATTTTAGACACTAAAATAGTATGAGATATATTTTATATTAAATGCATGTCTGCTAATTATTGTAAGTGTAGCACATCAGAGATTACAGTACTCCTCCTGACAATGCCCTCATCTGCTTTTCTCTCCAGAGGGATGGAGCCATCTTGGTTCAGGCATCCTCCAGGGTCACCATCTACTTCCTCCACTGAGATGCCCACTCAGAGGTGACATAATCATGTCAATCCTAGTGCAGTTTCTGGCTGTGTTCACAACTGACACAAATCAGCCCCTGTTGCAGTCTCACGCCTTGTGACTCAAATTTACAATGTGGAGGTCTGACAAAAGTAGAGGGGAGAAAACTGAGGAAATGTTTTCTCCTACCTACAGCAGACGCTGTATGACACAATGAATGGAGTTCAGGGATTGCATTTCAATGATAAAAGAAAATTTTTTCTTTTAATGATACTGTTGATATATATATTGTGACAACTGAGGAACTTCTTCACGCTGGCTTGTAAAATTACTAAAATGCCCAACTTAAAGGGCAACTGCAGCCAAACAGTTAAACATACAATAAAAACACATGTATGGGAACTGTTTTTTCACCCAAAATGTGTAGAATAATGTACATGGTCTCATGACTTACCTAGGGCTGTGCCACAAGGCAGCTCAGAAAGAAGCTTCAGGTTTGCAGTCTCACTACACCACTACCTGCCTGTTGTCTGGACTCAGTGGTCTCATCGATTTTGAAAGGAATACATAGGTGAACTAAACTGTGTTTGCCAGGAGCTGTAGTTTAATCTGCTTATATGTTGCCTCCTCTGGTTCCTATTTTCCCCTTCATTGACATGCTAATGGAATGTTTAAAATAAAATCTTTCCCTTTTGATTACATACCTTTTTTAGACCCCATAATGTCATCACTGGGTCTTTGTGCTTCTTTATGCAATGCAAGCAGATGATGGGTGGTCGGAGGGGGCGGCAGGGTGCTGTCCATAGAGTCCTGAAAATATCCCAGCACTCTGCCTACTCTTCTCAAGAGCCCTCAGCTGTGATGCAAGCAGGGACTGTTTTTTGGAAAGAGGTATGCAGATTTCAAAATGCAAATGCATTTGCATACATAACACCCTAAGTAAGGCCCACAGGTGCTGGTGAGCCGCCATGATTGAAAGAACTAAAATTCAATGAATGAAAGGGCCGTGCCAGGGATAGTAACACTGGAGAAGAAAGGGCTAGATCAGGGGTGCCCATTAGGTAGATCGCGATCTACCAGTAGATCGCAAAGCGAACACTGGTAGATCACGATCGGCTCACTGACCTGTGTCCTGTCCTCCCGCGGTGCTCGTGCGGCTGAATGTGTCAGACGCCGCAGACGGGAAGGAGAGAGGAGACTTGAGAAGCTGCTGCAGTGGATGTAAGAAAAGACAGACAGCAGAGAGACAGCAGAGAAAGTGAGAGAAGAGACAGCAGAGAGTGAGAAGAGAAAGCCGATAGAAACAGGGGTGAGAGAGAGAGCGCAAGGAGAGAGAAGAGAGGGCCGGTGCACACCACAAAGTCTGCGTTCCAGAGTGTACGGCCTCTAGAACACATTGGAACGCAAGCCGGCATTCTCCCTGCGTTCAGGGGCGTGGCGGTTCATTGAAGTCAATTGCACCGCAGCCACGCCCCCCGCCCTAAGCGTAATCGCCCACACCCGGAACGCAGGCACATTAATGCCTGCGTTCCACTCCAGTGCGATCAGCAGAAAATAGTGCATGCAACACTAATCTGCCTGCATTCCGGGTGCGGGCGATTGCACCGGGGGTGTGGCTGCGGTGCCATTGACTTCAATGCACTGTCACGCCCCCTCCCACCCCTGAATGCAGGTGTTTTTTCATTAGTAGATCTCATTGAGCTCGTCATTTGAAAAGTAGATCTCCAAACGAAAAATTGTGGGCACCCCTGGGCTAGATGGTGCAGGACATCCTCCAGCCAGGAAATGGGTTCGGGCAATGGGAAATGGGCGGGTTCTATCAGATTTGCTGCAATTTCTGAGATTATGAGAAGCTCACAGTGTGCCGTGAAATCAGAGTCAGCAAATTCAGTCCAGGAGAGGAGCCAGTAGAAATGAAGGGGAGGCTGGAGATCACCTTTAAGCAATACAGGCTTATAATCTCACTCACCAAGGAGACAAGCCAGACGAGCAAAGCGTGGTAGACATTTGCCTGTGAAAGAGAAGAGGCTGGAAATCGACCGTTGTGTTGGGCTGACGTGACTGTTTGACCGCAACTAGATAGCCGTAGAGTGAGCAGTAACATTTCCTCCCTGCTACACGCAGGTAACGTGTTCATTTCTGGGCTGTATGATGCCTCCTGTAAAATACAACAGAAAAGGCTTACAATACACAATAAATATAATGTGCCAGCCTCTGATCTGCAATTTGGGGTTTGGTTCTAAAGTAGAAGCCATGTAAAAAGAAAAAGGGTAAGGTCAAGTATTCACATTCAGCTGATCAGAGAACCCACTGAAATGGCTTTCCACATTTTGGACCACTTGGAGTTTTTGTTAAGAAGGAAATATCACAATATTATTGTGAGACTAAACTCAGGAGTTAAATCTTAAAAATGGATTCAAGTACCTTAACTATTAACAAAAATGTATCTTATTTGTGTATCACTCGGCTGTAGATCCTCAAATCATCTCTGAATTGGTGCTGACACTGTTCTTCCTTCTGAAGGGGGGCTACTTTTGTTCCCCATGGTCCCTGTGTGTGCTAGTCACCGCTCCAATCTTCACTCCGGTGATGGGACCTCAATCTCAAATTTAGTTTACCAATTTGTATTGAAGTTATAGTCCATCACAGCAGTGAGCTTTGCACTTAGGGTGCCTTATCGACTTATCAGCACGTCCACCCCATAGTGCACTGCTTGGATGCATTATTGACTATCAGCATACCCACCCCCATTCTACAGTGCAACACCTGGGTGCCTTATTGACCTATTAACTCACCCATCCCTATCCTATAGTGCAATGCCAGGGTGACCCTTACTATAGTGCAATGCCTTGGTGCCTTATCAACCTATTAGCACCTTCACCCCCATCCTATAGTGCAACGCCTGGGTGCCTTATCAACCTATTAGCACCTTCACCCATATCCTATAGTGCAACGCCTTGGTGCTTTATCAACCCATTAGCACACCCACCACCATGCTATATTGCATTTCCTGGGTGCCATATTGACCTATTAACAGCACCCCCACCCTCTTCCCATACTATATTGCACTGCCTGGATGTCTTATCGACATATCAACGCTCCTACCATCTCCCTGTTAAAAAATTGCAGGGGTAAATTTGGTAAAAATGGTAAATACAATTTTTGGCTTTACTTCCGCAATGCTCACCTACGCAAGGATGACGTATGCCATGTCTATGTGAATGCCATCTCAGAAGGCATTTTACAAGATCCTGCAAATGTGCAGACACACCATGGGCCTCTTCTAGGTCCCTGACAGAGACCCACAGATTGTCTGCACATGTGTGGAATCCGTGCATGCGCAGACTACCAGGGGTCTCTTACAGGTCTCATAGACCTAGCAGATAACTGCAGCAGTCTGTGCAAGGGCAACAGATCCAGCACATGCACAGACACGCCATAGGTATCTTCCACTGTCAGGACTATGGGACCTGGCAGATTCCCGGGGCCTGTCTGCGCAAGAGCCAGATCTCTTTTCAAAGAACAAACCTAGCATGTGGCGGGGGATCGGTGGTTCACAGAGGGCAAAAGCTGGATTTACAGAGTGGGTAAGTATGCTATCTAAACTCAACCCAGTCATTCAAAAGGTGTTTTGACTTTTTGTTTTCTTACAACAAGTGCTTACTCACCAAAAAGTTTTGGAATCGCCCCACAGCACTTTTCCTCTGATTCCATACCCGCCTCCAGTAGACCATGAATATCAGTTTGCACTTAGTTGGTGGTCGGCTCAGTGAAGAGTAGAAATCAGAGACGGCTTGCACATTTTTATAATGAAAGTGGAAAACTCCTTTAGTGATTAACACAACAGGACTCCTGTCTTACCGGATGAAAGAGAACGGGAGTTTGCTGAGCCATGGGCTGTCGTCCGCTTACTGAGTTCAGCGGTTTCATCCCATCCAGCTGTGTCTGCATGCGCTGCCTGCTTTTCCTTTCTTTCTCCAGCTTCTCCTTGTCCATCATCTCTGCTGGGCTGCAATGCGAGATCTGAAGTGTAAGTGCCGAGCACGTGCCCTGGACTACCACAGCAAATTGAACCACTCCCTACTTGTCAAGCTGACAGGTTTGTACGACACTCCAGTAAAAACAGGCCCGCTACATTGACTGCAAAAAGGTTAACGTTATTTCAGATTCCTGCCTGCATCTGTGGAGATATTACAAGCACCCCATTCATGTGCGCTACATATGCTGCAGAGAATAGGTAAATGCATGGCTTGTCCACATGTCTGTTTTCCTCAGTGACAACTCATCTACCTTGCACAGTGTACAACTTCAGACAAACATTCGATTTTGTTTGAGATAGAATGGGGTACGGTTAGAGTGGGGAAGGCTCAGACTCTTTCTCAGGTTTTTATTGCCAGTCCCTTTTAAGGCACAGACAAAATAAACTATTTTAGTAGACAGAAAAGGGTTAGAACCTCTGACTGTCAGTATTGCTGTTTTTGCTTCCCTGTTGCGGTGACAACAGCACCCTCCTTATTTCTTCTCTGGGTATCACATGGGCAGGAAGTGAGGGAAGATCTTCCCAATGAGGCCACAGACAGAAATACAAATCTGGAAGTTTAACTCTTCTCTACTCTATCCAAAACTTTTAAAAAATGGCTGCGGTTGGTTCTCGGATCTGGCCGGCTTTGACAGCTCTCCCTCCAGCCTCTGTCCTCCGCTGCAGCAATGGTATGTCCCTTGGGGTCCTCACATTCTATACACTGTGTATAGAGAGTGATGACTTGAGGATCCTTAGATCAGGGTGCAGTCTAAGGCCTCCTTCACACCAGACACCGATTCTGGCCAGAACGCACTGCATCGCATTGCGGCTGGCTCACTATGTTGTGGGGCAGGAGGGGGCCTGGCGGTCCATTGAAGTGAATGGCACCGTAGCCACGCCCTCCGGCCGCAATGAGATCGGCTGCACGGGAACTAACAGGTTTACTGACCAATAAGCAGACTCTGGAGGTGGAAGGGGATGGTCTATAGTTAAACTTTAACAAGAACAATGAAGATTTGCCTGGGACTTTAGCCGTCTGTATTTCTGAATGTTTTTTTATGAAATAAATAATTTTTCATTTCTCAGGCTTTTGATTGGTTTACTTTAGATAAGCCCATTGCCTGCATGTATACAAGGAGCCTGTTTAAAGCAGAACTCAAAGCAAAATGAGCATTTAACCCTTGCAGTGCGGGGGTTGCCCCACTGCAAGGGTTAAAAGTAATTTTCCCTGGAGTTCTGCTTTAAATGCTTTAGCATGATAACTGATTATAACTTAAATATACAAAAGGAAAAGGCAAGTAGCAGCAAGGAAATGGGTGAGCTGCCTCTTACATGGTTTGTCTCTGTATTGTTTGAGGTGGATCCAGGTTGCTTCCATTGGGTTGTTCTTCTTTCATGTCTTGTTCCATAACACTACACCCCTTTTCCTGTGACTGTAGCATAGACTGATCATCCCTTTTCACCAACCGCTGCAATCTTCGGCTTTGAGGCGTCAGTATCTTACCCTTATGCTCAAGTTCATTAGCAAGTGCTTGCTGGGGCCTGTTGTCAGGAGTGTGAGAACTGGACTCTCTCTTGGTGGAGTGAAGCTGCCGCAGTAACATGCTTTTACATGTATGCTTTGACCTGTGAGTTAATGGTAGCATATTAGCAATAATGACAGCTAAGGTTTCCTGTATTATAAGAACAAGATGATACTGGCCTCACGCGCTATTCTATTTGGCTATACACACTGGTCCACTTAGCACACTCATATCTCAATGTTTCCCATAGCTTCCTGTAATGCCCTGCACAGCAATAGTCAGGCTGGAAAAGGAAGAATCAGCACCCTGAGCTGATCAGTAATCTACTGTAAGTCTAACACTGTAAACATGCTTACAGGAGGGGGAAAATACAGGACAATCTCAATAGCGTTCTGCTTCTCCTTCACTGTGCAACCATCCAGGAAATGGGTTCTAGAACAAGCTGTACTGCAAAGCAGAGGTGAAGACAAAGGACTGGGCTGTGAGGTGCCTAAATCACAAGACTGTATGGAAGTTGCACTTGTTGCACTCCTTACGGGATATCCCAGTTGCCGGGGGAGGTTGCTTGAAGTGTCTGCGGATGGTGCCGCTTGTTGCACAAATCGTATAGGAAATGTCACCAGCACACCAAAAAGTCCTTTAAAGGAGAACTATGGGGTTAGGGCTTTTCCCCATAGTTCTACTAAGGGTAACGGGAGGACACAAACTAGCGTCCTCCCGTCATTCTAAGCTCAGTATACCGCGAGCTACAGCTCGCGGTATACTGAGACGCCGCAGCTGAAACAACAGACCGACCACCGGAATGGCGCGTTAATCCCGCAATCCACTGGCACCAAGCTGCATCGAAACCTCAGAGGGGCTCCCGGCGCAGGCCCTCATCCCACTCTGCCCCGGGAGATTGAATCAACCATCCCCCCTTATGTCGCGGAATCTCTCTCTTTTACGTTGTTGCCCGTTTCGAGCTCCATTGAGGTGCCCTCCCATGCCACATGTCGGAGGCACCGGGCGAAGTTGTCCTATTTTGCTGTGTCACCATTTTGATTTGAGTTAGATCGTTATGACATGGTTATCTAATGTTTTATATGTTCACTACGGTATGCCACAAGTTCTAACTTTGTTTACTGCAAGTTCTTTGTATGCACTCGGGGAGGGTGGGGAGGCTTTGGACGCACGTCATTGAGTCCCCATGCATTTTGGTATGTGGACTCCTAGTACAGGCTCTGCCGTACGAGGCCCTCCACCCCCACTAGGCCATGCCTTCCCGGGGAGCCCTCGGCCCCGCGAAAAGGCATCTGCTGCCGACCTTACGGCACTTAGAGTAAGGCAGATCCGTCTGCCCATGTCTGGTTATGTTTCCCTGTGTTCCCTTCCTACCCTTCTCTCCCTCCCTTTTGTATGTACCTTTTGTGTTGTGAACTTGCTCGGGTCTCCTCGGTCCTCTGGAGGGACCCCATACGGATTCCACCAATGGCGACTCTAAGAGTAATTACATATAATGTGCGAGGCCTTAATTCCCCGCGTAAACGCTACCAGATCCTGTCGGAGATTGACAGAGGCGAAGCGGATGTGGTCTTCCTTCAGGAGACGCACCTCGCCTACATCTCCCCGACGTTGATTAAGGCCCGTCACTACCCGCTCTGGTACTACAGTGCTTCCCCCACTAAACGTGCTAAGGGAGTCGCTATTGGGTTCCGAGGGGGTCTCTCAGTACAACTCAGAGACCGCCTGACTGACCCGGAAGGGCGATATCTTATCTTGCAGGTTGCTATCCAGGGCGTAGAGTTTACGTTAGCTAACGTGTATGCCCCGAATACTCACCAGGCGTCCTTTTTACGACGGGTCCTGGGTAAAACTGAGGACTTTCGTAAGGGTAGACTCATTCTGGCGGGAGACCTGAACCTATGCCTGGATCCCCGAGTGGACTCATCCACGGGGGCCACACGCAATTCGCCTACCCATCTTGCTTCCTTGCGCAGAGCCCTTCACAGGTCTCAGCTGGTGGACGCTTGGCGCCTCCTACACCTAGGGGTCCGTGACTACACGCACTTCTCCTCGGTTTATTCCACTTATTCCAGGATTGACGTGATTATGGTGGATCACACGCTCCTGGAAAATTTGCAATCAACGGAGATACTGCCTACCACAATCTCAGAAACATTTTGCTGCCATCTAGTGGTATAAAAGAAGTTAACATGTTTGCTGTACTTACTCATTTAGTTCTAAGTTTTTTCTTTTTAGCTCCTGTTTATGTCCTTCAGTTTTGTTCTCAGCAGCCGTCTTAACAAATGCATTAGGCAAAGTGGCTCTTAAGTCTATGCAGACTGTAGGGGTATGTTCAGAATGCCATACACTTCTACCCCTCTTGGGAAGAGATGGCCTGGAACGAAAATAATAAGGCATTACAGTGTATGTCAGTGCAAAATAATAATATGAAAGAAATGATAAAATAAAAATAAAAACTTATACAGAACATCTCTGCAATACATGCGCATTTGTGTTGTATCCCTTTCTAAACACTGAAAGTACAGAAAAATATCAGGCAATCCTTCCAGCCATCTGATGAGCTCCTAACCTTCTCTTATGGGCTGACAACACTGTCACTGCTGTACTCAAATCCTAACAAGCGTTCTCAGCCCTGCCTGAGCTCTCCCCTTTTGGACTACATTACCACCCGCCCCTCTCTGCCCCACAATTGATTTTTTTCTAGCAAAGCAATGCTACTGCCTTGACTCCCAAGAGCCTGGCCACAGGCTGCTTGTAGGGAAAGTGCTCTTGTGAGATGTAGTTCTGGGGCAGAGCATGCTTAACTCAAGAGGAACTGGCCCAGGGCACCATACTGATCCCTTTTTCAGAAACATGACAATTGCAAGGATTTTACAGGCCTGGTGATGACATCACAGGGTGTAATGAAGGCAGTTCTTAGTTCAGGTAAAATGTGAAATAAAAAATACTGGAAAATGTTCTAGAGGGGGGAAAGGAGGTTTTGGAGTAAATTGGGATCATGTCTAGTGATCACCTGTAAGATTTTCCGATCATGTGGGTAAAAGTAGATCTAAACCCTAAGTGGATGACACAGAGTTTGTTAAAGCACTGTGTATCCTAACCAACTGCTATGTATATGTATTTTTTCCCACCTGATACTGTTTCCGCTGGCCCTGATGTCATGTTTTAGGGTGGTTCCTTTCCCTTGCAGGGTCCTGTGGAGCCACCCTTGTGTGTGCCTAGTAAGCTGTGCGTGTCTACACAAAAACACAGACACAGCAAGGCAAGACGCTCTCCTGCTTCTTGCTCCTCCATTCTCCAAGCTAGTAGATGGACAGCTGTTGCTCTGTTCCTTGTGATCTTGTACTGGACAAGAAGTTCAGAGAAGTGGAGCTGAGAGAGTTGGAACTGTTCAGCAACATGATGACTGTAAGAACTTGGGCAAAAAATACTTTGCAGGGCAATGTATATTTGTTGGATCTGAATCCATTATTGAAAAAAGTTTGAGAGTTTAAAACTACTTTGAAGTGGCCATACACATTTTCTCCTGTTTACTCATTGGCTGAAGAAGAAAAAAGCTTGACTCCTCGGGCATGATTCATGCCAGGTTATTGTATTCCTACAGCCAGCGCCTGCAGCTGTCTGAATACCTTACTGACTGCAGTCACTTTGCGGTCAAGAATTTGTGGACCAGCTCCTTCGAAAAAAGGCAACCGAAAATTGGACTTATGTTGAACGGAATGTGTCGGCAGGGCCACACATTGCTTAATATTCGATCAGTGCAAAGCCAGCTCCTCATAGGTATTTTACCATGTTTTTAGGGGATGAAAAAAGTGAGAGAGGAGTGAATGGAAAGGTAAGTATATGCTGCTGGGGCAGGCTCCATGAACATGTTAATTTTGCCCCGCATAGACAAATCACAGGTTAACTTTAATCCTGTGTTATCGAGTTATTGTCTCACGCAGTCATTGACAGTGCACCCTGAATTCCACCTCCCCATACCTTTCAGGAGTCTGAATGCTAGCAGACTCCTTCTGCTTCTGAGAAGTCTGCTGGGCAGGAGACGGAGCGTTTGATTGTCTGACACTTAATTCCACTAGCTGCTCCATTATCCGATCTTGCCGTTCCTTTATACTGCTCTCAAATGACAGCAGAGAGGGGGGTAAGTCTTCCACTGCTGGGAAAATGAAAATAGCATTAATTGTACTGCAATTAATGATATATGAAATGAAGCTTCACTGTAATAATATGTTTTATCTACTTATATATAAGAAATACATTTACAGTTACAATTGATGGGCGGGCTGGGATATTGTACAAATCAGAACAGCCAAAAGTATAATGATGTACTGAGAAGCATTGGGGAGGGTTGTACAAATCAGAACAGTCGAAAAGCATAATTATTACTGAAAAAGCATTATTTGATGTCCCCAAAGTGAACCTGTGGCCGGGCAATGGACATACAACTATTTACATATTCTTCTCAAGCAGTATTTGAGAGAGCCCCGCTGACCTCTGTAGCTACAGGTACTGTTGAGCAATCAATCCTTAAATTTGAAAAGTGAAGCAGTGAAGTCATCCAAGTTGTTCTCTCAGCAACACAGATCCCTCCGCTCCCCTCTAATTTTATATAATCTGCATCCATGCTATTAGGTTTGCAAAGCAAACTTGGCTTTTCATGCTCGGTATCACCTTGCATATAGCTTAATTAGACGAGTGCATCTGTCAGATCCCCCTCTTACTCGGCTGTTCTCTCTACAGACATCTTCCCCCTTCAAACTGTTTTACGAACTCTATTCAATATGGCTTACCCTCAATGTATAGGATATCATATCTACTTCCCCCCAACAGCAGTGCAGGACCTGCTGGTGATGTCACAATGTTCATATACAGTTATAGCTAGAAAAATATAGCCAGTGAGGGAGCTGGTCAATCTGGTGGAGTTCAGGGGGCATTATTTAAGGCAGCGTGGCTGGCAAGTCTTAGGCCATAGCAAAAAAATAGCTGCCAGTGTGTATCACTGCCATGTAAATATCTGGCAAGATGGCAGGGCGCCTTGCACTGGGTGTATATGAGTCATGGAAACCCCAGCAAGCCTATGCAATGACTATGGTGTCATATCAGATAATATGTAATAAAAACCATACCTGCATCAGTATATAATCCGTACTTACCACTGTCTTCTGAGGCTGAGTCTAGCATGGCTCCCTTATCTGTCAATTGCTGAAGGATCAGATTCATGTCCCACTTCTCAATCACCTGTAACAAGATGGATGACATGAAGTAAACAACATATTAATGACTAGGTGACCTTAAAGGGCCCAGTAAAAGCAATAGCTGCTAAGCACAGTCAAGCAATGTAGAAGTTCAGAGACTATAGCATGGTTTGCACACGGCATGGTCCACTGCTGTCCCCATCAGGAAAACCACCCTGAGAAATGACATGTTGACAGAAGTGCCTGCAAAGAGGCTGCGACAGATTAGAAGTACTGAGATGCAACAAAAATTAAAATAGTACTTGAATAAAATGGCAAATGACACAGAGTGCTTTAAAAAAATAAACGTCTATCAGTTGTAGACATTATAAAATGACCATACTCTGCTGGAGGCTGCCATGAGTACAGCTGTCCCTTGAATGGAGCTGTGGAGTGCATGTCCAGTGTGAAGGAGAGCTGGCAGGAGGTGTTCCCACCAAAGGAAGGCCACAAGCATGCATTGCTGAATTGTGGTTAAGGTAAATACATTACTGGGTGGGCTGCACTCACAATGTGCATTAGAAGCTGCAGCAAGTCAGATAGAGACCACCGCATTTCCTGGCTGCAGAACATCCATCATCAACTAGCTCCTTCTTCCCCATTCGGACTGTCACTTTTTATTCATTGGACTTTCAATCATGGAGACTCAGCGTCACATGTGGGCACTGGCGGAACTACCAGGGTCGCAGCGGTCGCATTTGCGACCGGGCCCTGGCGTTCCGCCACTTGCGGGGATGGGGCCCTGGAATCGGAGAAGAGGGCCCCGACACTGACGTTTCCTCCTGTCAGGGCCGATGTGTGGAGCCGGTCCGGTCCTCTGCAGATAAATCTTGATGCTCACAGGCAGTTGTGCGACGTGTGCTGTACACTGCACTGTGAGCTCGGCAGCATGTACTGGGTCACATCTGTCCAGCTGGCCCCCACTTCCCTAGCCTTGGTGCTCTGTAAAATCGATGACATTGCCGAGGGGGAGAAGGGCAGCCAGATTTTTAAACAGGAAGCTGGTCCGGGCTGAGCCTGAGGTGTGAGTCTAGGGATGGCTGGGGATATAGGTGCTGCTGGTCCAGGGCCAGAGTGCTGAGAGATGCCTGGGTCAGAAGATCCTTGAGACCCCCCTGGGGCTTCATCATCACAGCACTGGGTGAGTCAGTGGGGGCTTTATCACAACAGTGTGGGAGTCTTGGGGGGGGCTGCATCACAGCATTAGGGGAGTCATGTGGGGCTTTATCACAGCATTGGGGGAGCTATGAGGTGAAGCCAGGCTGGAGAAAGTAAAAGGTAGTTTTAGGTAATATAATATTTTAGGTAATGTGATAATAATTTCCCCCCAGAAGCAATAATACATTATTATTGCTGGTGGGAAGAGGGGTTATGATTGCTGCCTGGGGCTTATTTTTTAATAACTCCTGACAATTGATATTATTTTCCCCCCAGGCAGCAATAACATTTCCCCCTCCCCCGCAAATATTAATAATCCCCACCCAAGTCAGCAATAACAAATTATTATTGCTGCTAGGAAGGGTCAGGTAGGCTGCATGAGACCACACACATCCACTACCCTGGTAACTGCCAAGGGGCCAACATTTTTTTATGGGGGGGGGACCCTTCATGGTTTTTTGCACCGGGGCCCTGAAGTTTCTAGTTACAACTCTGCATGTGGGTGTTACCAGGATGGTCTGCCTGCAAATACAGCCTGCCTAGGAACACCCATCAAGGCATTTTGACATTTGCATAACTCTTCCCAAAAGCTAGCCCACTGCTTGCATCACGCTACAGTACAGTACCGAGAAAGGAGGCAGGGTGTTGTGATGTTTTCAGGTACAGCACCCTGCTGGCACCTCCCACCAGCCACGATCTGCCTGCATGTCATAAAAAAGCTCAGGGACCCTGTGATAGTACCATTAGGTATAAAGTAAGGGATGCAATAAAAATTACATTTTTATTATTTAAAAATTTAATTTGCATATTGATAGGGGAAGGGGCCGTATAAGGCAAAATATAAGCAGATAAAACATAAGCTTTAAGCACGTGTGTTTAGCCATGCATTAACATGTGTTTTAATATACAACCAACACACGATACAACAGCTTGTGGTGTATGAACTATATGTGATGCGTGCCTATTCATTTTTATTGGTGCCTCAGCTATTTCAAATGCTCAAAGGTATTAGCAGGAGTTTGAAGTGTCTGTTTACAGACAAGACTGCTACTTATAAAATGGAGCAGAGTTTCAATATAATAGGATAATGAATATACACAGGGCCGACCAAACACCTCTACCCCCATCTCAACAGTTCTTAGATCAGTCGTTTATGGCAATGGACCCCTACCACACCAAACATTGATTATTACCAAAATACACTGAACTGTGATAACATTATGACCACTGAGAGGTGAAGTGAATAACATTAATCTGGTTATAATGGCGCCTGGAAGTGGGGGGGATATACTAGGCAACAAGTGAATACTTTGTCCCTGAAAGTTGATGTTTTGGAAGCAGAAAAAAATGGGCAAGTATAAGGATTTGAGTGACTTTGACAAGGGCTAAATTGTGATGGCTGGACAACTGGGTCAGAGCAACTCCAGAACTGCAGATCTTGTGGGATGTTCCCGGTTTGTAGTGGTAAGGACCTTCCAAGTGGTCCAAGGAATAGAAACCAGTGAACCTACAACAAGGTCATGGGTGACCAAATCTCACTGATGCATGTGGAGAACAAAGGAGACCCCCACCTCGCAACTTACAGCACTTAAAGGATCTGCTACTGATGGCTTGGTGCCAGATACCACAGCACACCTTCAGAGGTCTAGGGAAGTCCATGCCTTGACGGGTCAGGAAAAGGGGGACCTACTCAATATTAGGAGGGTGGTCATGGCTGATCGGTGTATACAATCCGTGGCTGTGTAACAAAATCCCTTTGTGAAACTACAATATTCCAGAGTTACAGACTGGTAGACATGAAGTTGAATCTAGTAACATACCTTCAGGGGCAGCGATGTGGAGTTGTCATGTTCTATCGATATGTCCTCCTGTGCTAACCAGGCAATCTTAGTTTTTTTCTGTCGATCTTTGGCTTGTCTGTCCATCTTTGCTTTATGGAGGTTCTTTAAAGCATCACCTCCAGCCTCATTTGGTGGCAGGACGCTGTGATCTGATGCTGGCTTTGTTTCAGCTGTCGCACGCAGTTCAGCTGAGCTTCCGTCACATTCTGGCATATTGTGATCACCATCTGGAGTCACCTAGGGTATAATATGTGTAGCTCTTTCATTAACATGATCTAATACAAAATAAATAGTAGCTCGTTATAGACAAGTCATATTAAATTGACTATATCGCTATATAAAAAATGTTTAATAAAGGCCAGTAGTTCTGTTGCAGATCTTTAGCATCCAACACACTTCTTTGTCAGATGCCTGGTCCCCCACCACAGCGTGCAAAGGGGCAGTGGCAGAATGTGAAGACTGATGGCGGGAGCAGCGGGACACATTAGTATTAATCGTGTTCTTTACCAGGCAGGGCTTTGTTGAAAGCTCATATCTGGGCACACAAAATGTACCCTTGTAGTGAGGCTCATCAAGAATGTGTAATTCACAGCACTCCTGAACCGGAATCCCATAAGATAGGTGGGTGCTGGTATGACCTGCGGATGGCGCCGCTTCATCACAAGAATGTACAAAAGAAGGCACCCGCACTCTAAAATCCAATGTGTTGAACGCCTCTTTTATTCAGACGTTATGCAAACATGATGGCACAGTGTAAAAGCAACGTTTTCGGCCCGAACATGGCCCCTTATCAGGCAAACACGGTGAGGCTACCTCCGCACTTCAAGGGTTAGGTGCTCATTTTGTCTAGGGGCTGGAGCACAGCAGATTTCTTTACCTGCTCCCTCGGGGCTGCTAGACTGGTTCTTGTAGCCTATTCTCCTATGAACCGCTAGCATCATCCCATCGAATGCAGGTTCTATAGACCTGCATTAGATGAGGGCCATTCCAGCAGCCAGACTGGAGGGGGAGAAGAGGACACCACTGACCGCCAGGGGAGTGGGGATCAGGTAGGTAAATCTGTCTTGCTCTGGCCCCTACACAAAAATGAGCACCTAACTCTTGCACTGTGGGGGTAGCCTCACTGCAAGGGTAATATTTTGTGTGCCCAGGGACAAGCAACAGTCAGAGTATATGTAAAGGCTACGTTTTGTTTCCAGTTTTGAATGTCTGTCAGGCTTTCACTGCTGTCTCTGTCCCTGCTGGGGAAATATACCCCTCTTTTATGTCCTGGTGACCATCGTGAGGGCAAATCCAAAATTTTAGAGCTGTCGGTAGAATAAGAGGTGAGGGAAAATCCTCCAAAGGGAACACCAGTTCCTGTGACAGCTCTCTAAAATGGGAACTCAGTTTAAAGAGACTGACTCTCATTTCCTGTTGCACCTTCAAGACAGGAAGTAAAGGCAAATCTCCCCAGTGGGAGATAGGCAGCAAAAGATAACCTGATAGAGTAGGTAATGCATAAAACCCCTATCTAATGCTAGCCATACACGGCTCAATTTATCTTGTTCACTGAACAAAAGAAAATAAATCAATTCCTCCATTCATGTTGTTTAGCGTGAATGGGGGATGGAGGTATTTTCACTGCTGACTAATGCATTCAGCTGCTGCAGCTCCCACTGCTGTCTGAAAACAGTGACGCTGCCGAACAGGGACTGCATCTGAAAGGATACAGTCATTGTTCAGCCAATAATTTTGCACTCGCAAAAGTGGTGCATGTAGGGCCACCCGCAGCTCGAATTGTTGCCGATTCAGCATATGGCCAGCATAGGACTAAAAGAAAAAAAAGTTTGGGCTTTGCATAGACTTTATTAACCTAGGGACATTGCCATTATTGTATCTCAGGACAATAAATCAGATACACCAAACACAGCCCTCACCTTAACGTTAGCTTCTTCCTCTTCTTCGTGTAATACTTCCCCAGACAGATCAGGTACAAGATAGTCCGCTCTCTGGAAGATCTGCACATCTTCGCACTCGCTGTCAATCTGCGCCCACATAAGGATACACATATTTATGGTGATCAAAAATCAGCTAGGAATGGCTGCAAGGCATGCTGGGATATGTAGTGTCATTTTTCGCAGCTTTTGAAGAACACCACTAATTTAAAACACCCAAAAGTGTTGGATTTAGATTATGGTTGTGGGCTCATCCAAAAGTGACTATA
>NW_017306287.1:2847602-2847892 GCF_000935625.1 Nanorana parkeri
GTAATGACACTGCCCGGCTTCCTGATTGGTTGGCAACCTGGCCAATCAGCAAGCCGGGGGGTAGTCATTACCCGCCCCCTGATTGGCCAGAAAACCGTCTCTATGCTTCCTCGTCACCTGGGAACATGGAGACGGCTTCCCTGCTAATCACATCATTACACGCCACCCGGCTTCCTTAGTGGGACTTCCGGTATCGGTATTGGGTATCGGCGAGTACCTGGGAAAAAATATTGCTACTCGTACTCGATAACGAAAAACTGGTATCTGTGCATCCCTAATATATATATATA
>NW_017306287.1:2848015-2850764 GCF_000935625.1 Nanorana parkeri
ACAAAAACTCCAGGAAAATGGCTAAATAAATGGCTAAAGTTTAAATACATAAAGTATTTGTGACTACTACTAAGCAACACAGGCCCCAACCCAGCTTGTTGATTGGACAGTCGCTGTACTTTGCCTTCCTGTATGCATGTGTAGATGGCAAATTGCATGTTTATGTCTCTCCCCCAGTCTGAGTTTTGCTATGTAGAAGATTAAACTAAAGCCATATACAGGTGTTTTTGCTAGTTGCCATTACAAATGCATTCAATTATATTTAATGAACGCATAACTTTTTTCATCTGCTTGGAGTTCGGCTCAATTAAATCTTCAAGGAAACATCTAAATTCACAGATTAAATAAATATAATCTGTTCTACCTGCTAAAGGATTTGCATGTTTCTCCAGCGAGTCCTGTGACTAACACAGCTCTGCCAGACAGCACAGCCAGAAAGATAACACTACTTTCTCTACTGGACAATGAAGGAGCAGCAAGAGACAGATGAGGTAACCTCTCTTATCACTCTGCTCTCTCCACCCATCAGCATGTTGTTTGTCTGAACTTTTACATGCAATTCACCTAGTAGGCTACTGGTTTTGCTCCTCCCTTACCCAGTATCCTGTGACCTTCGTCCCCTACCAACTTTTCCTTGCAGAACTGCGCACTGCCCACCCTCCTCCTCTGTGCAGTTAGTGGGATTTTTTTCTTTTTCTCTTAGATCTGTTTTCCCACTTTTTAGGGCAGCACTGGCATTTGTTAGACATCAAATTCTATCAGCAAATATATTGTTAAATTATGCCATTTTTAAAGCCATAATGAGCAAACGCCTAGTGAACACACACAAAAAAGTGCACTACGGTGTGTCAAGCGGTCCATCTCCCAAAGAGATAGGACCCTATACCTGACTACCGGGGCACAAGGCTCCTTTCCTCATGGTCAGTTGAGTACTGGGTTGGGGGGGCTCTCCTGAATAGAGATCCCCAATTCAGGGGAAGAAGGAACCTGATGACCACACATCCTCCCCCTAGACTTCGGGGTAGGCCTGAAGACTCACACCCTCCATCTTGTGGAGTGAAAAATACATACAAAATAAGTGCAAAAAAACAAGTGAAGAAAAATAAATAAGTGCCAATGTGCTACACAAAGGCCAGACCGTGCGCCCCATTATTAAAACTACCCCTGTTCTCAGCCAAAAGGTCGAGCCCAAGTAATGCAGAAAGAACTGCGGTGTCATGGCCTGAGTGCTTTTTACTCAGTGGGGTCCCAACCCCATAGTGCTACTCGGGCAACTCCAGATGTATTGCTTTGGACTACAGATCCCAAAGATCAGCCCCCAAAATGAAAAGCTTATCCCAAGGACGGGCCCAAATGTAATGCATGGCAAAACTTTCATTTCTATTTGTGGTCTTGGTTCTTGCGATAAAGCTCAAGGAAACTGACCCAGTAGCATTTAAAATGAGTAGACAAAGTATCTCCTTTGCAAATGTCCTGCTGAAAAATCCGTTAGCAGATTCATATCCATATACCGTGTTACCCCGAAAATAAGACACGGTCTTATATTTTTTGGGGTTCAAAAAAAACACAATAGGTCTTATTTTCGGGGTAGGTCTTGTTTTGTTATTAATGTACAACAATCCAAAGTTAATGCAAATCCAAATTAAATAATTCAAAATGGCAGAGTTAAGAATAGGGTGATCAGGGCAATCAGGGGTGCCGTACCTTTCCAAGAGCAATTTAGTAACCAGAATGGGCGAAGCGCGCATTCACCATCGATTCCTTACAGGCGGAGGGCATTTGGTATCATTCCGCCATCTGACAGGAGTCGGCGCTATAGAGGAAATATCAGCTTATGCGGCTCTGCTCCCTTCGGTGCCGCCTTGCTTCCTCTAGCCCTGGCTTCGTTGGCAGCGCTGACTCTCTCCCGCGGCTCTTCAAGTTCCCCCTTATACCACTACCGGCCCTGGGAATGGTCACAACTAGGTCTTATTTTCAGGGTAGCTATTATATTTTAGCAATTCCCAAAAATAGTACTAGGTCTGATTTTTGGGGTAGGACTTGTTTTTGGGGAAACAGCGTAGATACTGTAATATATATACATTTATATCTATATCTATATATACACATGTGCAACGCACCACTCCCACAGGGCTCTTGACGCCGCTGCCTCCCCAGCCCATGACCAGACCAGGTAGACCCATTCAAATCAGGAGGCACTGGGACTTTCCAGATCCCAGACACTAGGGAAGTACTCCCAACCTGCGCTCTAACATGAGGGGATGCTCCATTCGGTTTCCTTCCCACAGCAAGAGCCCTTTGGGACCCCCATCATCTCAGACATAGTACTATGCAACCAGCCGTCCTTACTGGAAAGAATATGGCGGCACATTTCCCATCCTTAACACTGATAAGAACAAATACTACACTTGATCCTAGCCAAAAGGCTGAGAACTGATAAGTGAACATATAGAGATAATATTATGACATTGTTGGGTGTTTAGTGTATTGTATAAGTAGGAATCCATCCCATACAGGAAGAGTTTTAGATAAAAAGCTTGAACCTAACCAGTTGCCGTCCGCCCGTAGAAAAAAACCGGACGGACGGCTGACTCGCATCAGCGGGTTGCCGTCGCCAGACGGCATTTTTTCCCTGCTCGCGCTGGCGAGCGCGAGCGGCAGGAAAGACCCGCTCGTTTTTACAGCCATTAACGGCTGTTTCACATACAACCGATCAGCGGCTCTATAGCCGCCGATCGGTTGTATGGCG
>NW_017306287.1:2850934-2871752 GCF_000935625.1 Nanorana parkeri
CGTTTACGCAAATATAAACGTAAATACGCGTCCGGTGCACCAGCGCGCAAAAAGGACAATTGCGTTACACATGTTACATATTGCCGCGAACTACGAAGTGAGAGCAATAATTTCAGGGCCATCAATCACTGATAACACTAAACTGATGAGCGGTAAAAGCTTTTAAAGCGTCGCCTGTGGCCAATTATGGGTAATGCCGTTTTTTGAGGTTTCGCACATGTTTGGTGTCTTTTTACCCGACGTGACCCCGTCTTTTATATTTTACCAAAAAATTGGGTAATAATAAATGTTTTAGAATTTAATATTAGGGGAAAGTTTTTTGTTTTCATTTTCTATAATTTCTCCTGAATATAGTAAAAAATAAAACCCCCAGTGGTGATTAAATACCACCAAAAGAAACCTCTATCTGTCCCCAAAAAATGGTATAAAATTAATTTCAGTACAGCGTTGTATGACGGAATAAATGTCAGTCAAAGTACTGCAGCGCTGAACACTGAAAAATGGCCTGGATGGGAAGGGGGTTTAACACCCCGGACTTCAAGTGGTTAATTAATTCTTTAATATTAAAGGTCCAGTACATGTCTTTGTTGTTGATGAACTCCACACGTGTGTACTAACATTACAACTTTTGTATACATGATCAACCATTTAAAATGATGTATCCCTTAATATACCCACCGCGCAGTCCTCTTCAGAATCCAGAGACGGCGCAATCACTGAAGAGAGCACTGACTCAAAGTTGTACATTCCAGACCGTTGTGCCTGAGTGGTGGAGGAATCTTGCTCAGCCGCCATGTTCTGAAGATGGAGAATCTAATACAAAGCCTGAGGAAAAGCACAAGCATACATGGAGATGAAGTCTTTTATAAATCATGCAGAGAAGACAAGAAGAAACCAAAATGACATTTCATTACAGGTTGATGGTCCAATGCAAAAGTGAGGGCGGCCTTAGTCAAGTGACTTCATTTTTTGGGGGGGAAGAAATTAAATAAAAGCTCTGGACCTGCAGGGCTAGTTCACACCAGCCACAGTGCGTTCCAGCCCGAGTTGTTGCCGGAACGCACTGGATCACATCCAAGCCGGCTCCCTGCGTTCTGGGGCGGGAGGGGGCGTGGTGGTGCATTGAAGTCGATGGCACCACAGCCAGTGGCGTCCCAAGGCTGGGAGACACGGGTACGGGCCGCACCCCCCTTGTGACGCCACTGACCACAGCCACACACCCCGGATGCAGTGCGATCTGCCGCACCCGAACACGTGGCACCCGAACACGTGCTGTATGCACTTCATCTATCAGCTGCAGTCACTGTTAAGGTATTCTGACAGCAGCACAGTGCCTTGTGTTAGGGGAGCTCATTCATTTGAATGGGTTGCAGATGCAACACCAGGCACCCAAAATTGGACGCCATATTTTCCAAAGTAATGCGCCCTAACACGCGGTATGTGCGACACCATTCATTGTGGGACACTGCAGTGCTGGTGCGTGGCATTATTGCATTGGAGCGCCATTTAAACTGAATGGGGCCACAACACAGATCATGCATCGCGGTAAAATTAACGCATTACTGCAACCTATACATATTAATGCCCCCCCCTGGGAGTCCCCATTGCTGGCAAAGTAGTAAAGGAAGAATTTTAGGAACCATTTAAAAAAATAAGGACACTTCCAGGGCTCCTGAGTGTACTATGGAACTAGAAGTCCCAGCATGGCTGGCAGAGCATGGGAGACACAGGCTGCCCAAGTGTGTGTTCACGAGTTCAGCACCTGTCAGCGTGCCTGTTACCATGGAAACCAAGCCCAGTTCCATTCTCTGGTAGCCTGCTACACTACAGTGCAGAATTTACAGCGCAGCCCCGGTGGACCCCCCTTTAATTAAACTGCTCAGCGTTATCCGGGAGCCCATTCCGACCTACCTGCTGTCACTTACTACTTACCCCTCAGAGCAGTCGGTTCTCAGTACCGCCCACGGAACACAAGCCCCGCCCCTGAGACGCTGCAGAAAGCAGGTGCAGCTGGAAGACACGCCTGAAGGGTTTGGCTTTTTACCAAGCAACGCCCACATGAGAAAGCGCACAAACTATTCCTCCAGTGAGGAATGTCCAAGTCATAGCCCCGCCCGCAACGTGGCTTCGCGTCCTCAGCACGCTCAGTAACCCGGGCAACAGGCAGCAGCCCCGCCCTTTCTGGTCCTAACAGGAACATAGGACGCGCCAAGACTAAAGGTGCCGAACACCGTAAGAGCAAGACTACAGCGACCGAATATCAAATAAAATATAAATATATAATATTATAAAATGACATTCTATAAAACAAGTTATTGAGGGAATATAGAATAACTACACACCGGTAAGGACAAAGCTTGCTGGATTGCTATTGGTCAGGATTCCTTGCACTATTAATTGTTTAAAAATGTAATTGGTTGAAGCTCATGCCAATCACAAGAGAGGCGGGGCATAGACTGAAGAATCCTGGGATGTGTAGTTGTCAAAAGTTTACAGCTTGGAAGTTACAAATCGGGAGAGGACTACAAGTTCCAGAGTGCTGCGCGGGACAGGGAGTCCAGCAGGGAGGCTGAAGGCTGTGTAGGTGAAGGAGAGAGGTAACTTCTAACTTGTAGAGGAGACATTCTGTGTATTAGAAGGAGAGGAGAGCTCTGCGTCCTGATGTCTGTGTATTAGGAGGAGAGGAGAGCTCTGTGTCCTGATGTCTGTGTATTAGAAGGAGAGGAGAGCTCTGCGTCCTGATGTCTGTGTATTAGGAGGAGAGGAGAGCTCTGTGTCCTGATGTCTGTGTATTAGGAGGAGAGGAGAGCTCTGTGTCCTGATGTCTGTGTATTAGGAGGAGAGCTCTGTGTCCTGATGTCTGTGTATTAGGAGGAGAGCTCTGTGTCCTGATGTCTGTGTATTAGGAGGAGAGGAGAGCTCTGTGTCCTGATGTCTGTGTATTAGGAGGAGAGGAGAGCTCTGTGTCCTGATGTCTGTGTATTAGGAGGAGAGGAGAGCTCTGTGTCCTGATGTCTGTGTATTAGGAGGAGAGGAGGAGAGCTCTGTGTCCTGATATCAGTGTGTTTATAGTGAAGGGATTTGTAGATTGATCGCGGCCCGGTCTATGTGCTCTGAGGAATGAGCGGTGTTCAGAGACTTCTTGGAATTCTAGTAAACCATTAAACAACCTGACGGCTGGGTATTGGGAGGTTGGAGGGGTTTTGAAGTCTTTAATATGTAACTGAAGTTCCGTTCAGTTTCGGAGGAATTCCCGGAAGAGCGCAGCATCTGATTATTCCCACATTTGTCAGTCTGGAAAATCCTTTATTATAGTTCTAGTTTTGTTTTATTATAATGACTATTAAATAATGTAGTCCGGGGTGTGGAACTCCCCTTTCCATCAATATTCTGCAATTGTGATCATTATAACTATTATTTTGGTGTATTTAAAGATTGTAGTTGGGTTTTGTGCATGGGTAATACTTGACAATGACCACCACGTGGCGCACATGTATCATTTCCAGGAAAAGAGTGGAAAAAACCACCCTTGTAGAGGGGCTACCCCTGCACTGCAAGGGTTAAAGTGACACTAAACACAGGAGTTACATCTTAAAAATAAATTCAAGTATCTTAACTATTAACAAAAATGTATCTTATGTGTGTATCACTCAGCTGTAGATCCCCAAATCATCTCTGAATTGGTGCTGACACTGTCCTTCCTTCTGGAGGGTGACTACTTTTGTTCCCCATGGTCCCTGTGTGTGTTGTAAAGTAGTCACCCCTCCAAGATCGCTCCTGTGATGGACTACAATCTCAATACGAATCCGTAAACTAAACATGAGACTGTAGTCCATCAGTGGAGTGAGCTTGGAGCGGTGGCCCCGGCGGTGAAAAGTCCCTCGGCATCGTCACATCTAATGCAGGTCAATGGACCTGCATAGGATGCGATTATGTCAGCGGTGCTTAGACCGCTGGACCCCCGGGGATGAAGAGACTGCAGGGACCGGTCCAGCAACTGGACAGAGTTGGTAGAAGTGGGAATCGGGTAAGTAAAATATATTTTAATAGTAACCCGTAGACATTATTATTATTATTATTATTATTATGTAGTATTTATATAGCGCCAACAGTTTGCGCAGCGTTTTACAATGTAGACATGACTGAGCATGTAAGTATTTGGGGGTTTTTTGCCTTGAGTTGGGCTTTCAAGCTGAACTCCAGGCAGAAAACTTTAATTTACATATATTACTCAATGGCCACAGAGTATATAATACCACTTTGTGTGATGCCCATGTGATCCCAATTATTACCTTGTTAAAGTGGCAATACCATCATCGCTGTGCTGTACATAGCCTGTAAAGAGAGAGGAGCTGTGGGAGGCACCCAGCAGGCCCCACCCACTACTGGATGCCTGCAGGAAACTAGAGGAGAGGGCGGAGACATGACCAGTCACCCCGCACAAGGAGAGAGAGCAGCAGTGAGCAGTCTTTATTACAGGGAGTCTCACAATGGATGACTGCATACTGGAGGAAATACACAAAGCTCACCAAGATTCAAGGAAGAATACAGATGACTCTTGTATTTAGACTATTTATTTATCCCGGAGTTCAGCTTTAAAGTCGGTGTCAGGGAAAAATAGATTTGTAAAAATAACAGTACGTCTCTGCTCTGGATGCACATTTCTCCAAGTTTTATCCCTTTTTATAGACCCAGAAAAATATCTGCTGATACCTCTCCTTATTTTGTTGTTGTTGTTGTGGGTCGGCAATAGGGATGCACCGATGCCTATACTAGTATCGGTGCCGATATCGAGTATTTGGACAAGTGCTCGTAGTCGCCCAAATGCTCCGATACCTTTCCCGATACTGGAACTGGGAGATTTCCTCTGACCAGCAGTGCCGCAAGTGAACATGGAGCCGGCTTTCAGGCCATTCAGGAAGCCGGGCAGTCGGTAATGACTCGCCGCCAGGCTTCCTGATTGGCCGGGAAGCCGGCTCCATGCTGACTGGCTAGGAAACCGCCTTCCCGGCCAATCATCATCCAGCCATCCAAACAGCATGGAGCCAGCTTCCCAGGCAATCAAGGACTTGGACGTTGGGTAATGACGCGCCGCCCAGCTTCCTGATTGCCTGGGAAGCCAGCTCCATGCTAGTGGAAGTATTAGTATTTGGTAACAGCGAGTACCGAATGCTAAATATTGGCACTCGTACTTGATACCGAAAAACCGGTATCAGTGCATCCCTAGTTGACAATACATAGAATGTGTGTAGATTGTATGGTGTCAGCCCTGCCCAGCTGTCTTTTGCAAAACGACTGAGTCCTCCACAGCCAAGAGTCTTAGTCTTTGTGACTGCTCTCTGTATTACCAATCACCTGCTTCTATGCTATCCCTCGGTCTCTGGCTGGACTAGTAAGGTGTTGCTCTGTTGTGGTCACTAGCAGGTGAGTGACATTGTGCAGTGTTATGGCTGGTGAGGGAGCGATACCATAGGAGCAGGTAAGTGTCCCATTTAGTGATATTGTTGCTGGAGAGTTGTCTCTGGCAATATGATCATTAGTCTGATGCGGCCATTGCCTTTTTAAAAGTAGTATTAAGCTCAAACGTTTTTTCAATCATTAATCCAGTTCAAGCAAATATTCATCGCCCAGCAAAGTATTTCTTTATATTTTTGCCCAAACACTGTCATCATGTTTGAGTAGCTTCAACTCCCTCAGCTCGACTTCCCTGAACTTCCTGTACAAGAACACAAAAAAAGATAGCGGACGGCTGTGCGGTCACGGAATCGCTGATCACCGGTGATCGCACCATTACAAGAAAAAAAAAAACATGCGGTGCGTGTCGCAAAAAAAACAGTACATGTACCTTTTTTCATCGATTGCCACGCGGATGTAACTGCATTGAAATCAATGGTGCCGCGCGGCAACCACTGTGTGCAACCGATCGTGCGTTCCCGGGAACGCCCAAGTCTGCACCAGCCCTTATTAGGGTGGCTCCTTTCCCTTGCCAGGTCCTATGGAGCCACCCTTGTGTGCGTCAGTAAGCTGTGTGTCTCTCCACAATCACACAGGCACAGCAAGGCAAGACTCTTCCCCCGTCTGCTCCTCCTTCAATCTTTCTCCAAGCTAGTAGATGGACGGCTGCTGGAGTCTGCTATCTTTTTTTGCGATCCGTGACCGCGTGCCAATCGTACACAAAACAGCGCTTGTTTTGTGTACGATTGGCACGCGGTCACGGATCGCCCAAGTGTGAACCTGGCCTAAAACAGGATATCGGGGGCCAGTGCTCAGGGGTCCAGCTGATTCTGCATTCTCCTTTCAGCTGCAGCAAACTGTTTTCCACATCATTTGCGTTGCTCGAAGGTTCCTCCTGACTTTTCATTGACTTTTTCATGAACAACTCGGGCAAGGTTTGCTTTTCTCTATTTTCCTATCTCCTTTTACTTCATTATTATTTGTTCCCTTCCACAGGATCCAGCAGCTGGGTTTGGCAGCATGGCGAGCGAGCTCAGTGATGAGTCCAGTGAGACGGAGATGCTGAGCCGCAGTCTGTCCATCTGGTACGGGGAGCCGTTGGATGGACAAGAGTTGCCTTTGGATCTTCACACAGCGGCTTCTATAGGACAGTATGAGATTGTTCAGCATTGTGTGCGAAGGTGAGAATAACACGCTGTAGTGATAAATCTGTCCCACGTTTGGCCGCTTTAAACTGAGCTTGTGATGTGAAACCTCATAAGCCCAGGTGGGGCTGGACACATCCCAGGAGCCAGGTCGCCAATGCTCCTGGTGCCTAACTTTTGAGATTTTTCTCTAGTTGTTGTCAATGGCGCTGACTCCTAAAATAAAATCCCTGCTAGCTCCTGGATTGGACAGACTGGCTCCTGAATTCCATATTACTTTGGAAAGCTGATATACATCCTGTATTGTCCAGGGTTTCAGAACTCCCAGATTTCCCTTCACTGTTTTTTTTTTTTAGTAAGTTATGCCTAAAGGCATGTGTGCCTAATATTTAATTATCAATCTATTTCTAATTGTCTCCTGTGGTGTCAGGTGCAATTTCATAAGGCAGTGTATTGAGCATTGATTAGGACTAGGGATGCACAAATACCGTTTTTTCGGTATCGAGTACCGATATTTATTTTAATTTTTTTCGGTACTCACCAATACCGGAAGTCCCATTAAGGAAGCCTGGCGGCATGTAATGACTTGCCACCCGGCTTCCCGCTTTAGCACGGAAGCCACCTCCATGCTCCCTCGTCACCAGGTGGCGAGAAAGCATGGAGCAGGCTTCCTGGCCAATCAGGAAGCCAAGTGCCGTGTAATGACGCGTTGCCTGGCTTCCTAATTGGTCGAGAAGCTGGCCAAACAGGAAGCTGGGCAACGCATAATTACATTTCACGAGGGAGCATGAAGCAGGCTTTCTGGCCAATTGGAAAGCCAGGGGGCATGCAATGACATACTGCCGAGCTTCCTGATTGGCCAGGAAGCCGGCTGCATGTTCCCCCATCACAAGTGACGAGAGAGCATGGAGCCGGCCTTCTGGCCAATCAGGAATCCAGGCAGCGTGTAATGACTCGCTGCCTGGCTTCCGGATACCGGAAGCTCAAGTATCGGGCTAGGCATCGGAGTATTTGGGCGAGTACGAGTACTTGCCCTAAAACTCAGCACCGGTACTAGGATATCCCTAATTATGACAGAGGTGGACACATTATCATCGAACTCAGGAGCCAGTCTGTCCAATCGAGGAGCCAGCAGGATTTTATTTTAGAAGTCGGCTCCTTTTGAGAACTAAAGATAACCTCAAAAGTTAGAGGGCACCTGTCATTTTACTCCTTGCCATTGTGTAAAGTGTAACATTGTCTTATCACTAAAAAGAGCCCTCTTGTTTATCTACAGAAGGGATGTGGACCTGAACCAGCAGAACCTGGGCGGCTGGACACCACTCATGTACGCCTCTTACATTGGTCACGATGCTGTGGTGAGCCTCCTCCTGGAAGCTGGGGTAGATGTCAACTGCAGGACCCCCATAGGACAGACCCCTCTGATGCTAGCGGCTAGCTGTGGAAATGAGAAGGTGGCCCATTGTCTGATACAGGTAACTCATGCTGAATACGACAAGCTACTCCCAAGGCCTAGTCTTTTCCTCTTACAATGGGCTTTTTTTTTGTATGGCATTTACATATTTCATATCACTGTACAACAGATGTGGAGGCCCCACATACAGTTTGACATTCCTGTGCGTTGTGTTAACACGTGCGTCTTGTCACATATTAACCTGCATTGCCCATCCATTTTGAGTAAGCTGCCAATGCACAAGAGCAAATAAAAAACAAACAGATGTGTAGATTTTATTTCTGACGCAGTGCACCACAACATTGGAGCTGTGTTGCCTTATTGCATCGGGGTGCTAGTCAAAATGGGTGACCTTGCAATGTTTTGCAGGGTCACTTATTGCACGCAGCGTAGTTTAGGCCAAAATCATTTGTACCAGTCTCTGCATCTACAGAAGTTTAGTCTGCTGTCCTCTACCTCCACATGCATACCCACAGTCTATAGGTAAGTTGTTGGAAGAAGCCCATTCAGACACGGTAGGGGCGTACTATAGTGGGATTATAATTTGGAATCCCAGCACTGGAAGGCTGTGATGCTCTTCATTACTCGCATGCTGTTATTACTGTCATGGCACCCTTTAAAGGTATGCAAAATCCAAAGGCACCCCAGTCTAAAATGTAATGGTTTTTAAGGAAGGAACCAATGCAAAAACACAAAAATGGTGTTCCCCCTCCTTCACATGGAAGTTCCCCCTCTACATCCCCCCCTCACAACACACACGTCAGGGCACCTTTATATCCAGAGCCCCCTCCTTTGACATTAGGAGCCTGTCCCTTTTACATCAGAGCCCCGCTTTACCTTAAAATCCTAAATCCCCCCTCCCAACAATCACCCCCTTTCAAATTTGAGTCCTCTGTCCCTCCCCCTTTCACATCATAGCCCCACCATCACGTCAGGAGCAGACGCAGCAGCATTTCAGAGGGTACATTCCTAGAATTAAGCAAACATCCATTGTTTTCTGAAAAGATCCCACCCTCCCTGGATCAACGTCATTCATTTCCATGGATCTGGCAGCCAGCCTGTCTGCACAATGGAAAGTCATGACGCTGTGCAAAAATGTTGATACCCCTAACCCTGGGCAAAAAAGTCTGGTCTAGACAAGCAGGAGATCTTTAATGACTTAGTGACCCTGTTAGGGATCAACATAATCGCAAAAAACGAACCTGTGAAGGAAACGGCTTTACACTTATCTGTCCGTCAGCCCATTGGCTTAATCTTCACCCGGTAGCAGAGCTCCCGACACCGATCCGATTCCACACTCAGTGTGGGATAGAGTGTCCTCCGCTGGCTGTCATCATTGCTCCCAATGACCTCTAGGTCACTATTGTATCTTGCAGTGACTAGACTAGGGGATAGCAGGAGGAACCACAGTGACCAGTGGGGGGGGACCCGCTATTTGACCAGCTTGAGGAATGGAGTCAGATCGGCTCTGGGAGCTCTGCTACAGAGCTGCCTCTCTAGATTAGTAATTACTGTACTTCAATTTCAAATAGAACAGACCATTAAATGCATAAACGTGGAAATAGAAATTGTGAGCATTGAATGAGAAAATTATTTTCCACCTCTAATGTATTTTCCTTTATTCTACCAATGAAGCAAGGAGCTGAGATGGAGATTAGGGACGCTCGCAGCTGGACAGCTCTGTTTCACTGCACCAGCGCCGGGCACCAGCGGATGCTGCGATTCCTACTGGAGAATGGGGCCAATGCAGATCTCAAGTAAGAAAATTGTGTTTTACAATCAGATTTTAGATGTATGGTCAGATTTTGCCTTCAGTGTGGCTGTAACATTGACATTGTGTTGGATCTTTCCAGGGAGCCGGTATATGGGTTTACTCCTCTCATGGAGGCTGCAGCCTCAGGACATGAGATCATAGTGCAACATCTACTGAACCATGTAAGTCTTTAGTCCTAACTTGTAATCCAATATATAACATGGGTAAACTTTATGACCATAAGTTAAAGCTGATCTTCAAACAGAGGGATGGAGTGCTGTCGCAGCTGGCCGGCTCGGAAGATCGGGTGAATATGACTTTATTTCCCTAGACCGAAGCGAGCGCTTAACCCTTGCAGTGCTGGGGATGCCCTGCTTTGCCCTGTGTTCTTTAAATGACATGCTTGCATGCTTCCTCCCTGCAGCTCCGGGTGCATCAAAAACAACCCTTTACACTGCACAGGGCAACACGCCCATGTGAACGAGGCCTAACACACAGTGGTTTCATCCACCTAGCTGGTGCTGTGTACATGTCAGAACTGGGTGGACAGAGATTCAAATCCTTTCGCATAAGAAACGGGTCCCATATATCTTTTTTGTCTGTGTATTTATTGTAAATTCCTGTATTGGATATATGAATGAGTAGACTCGCATAGCACATACAAGACCACACTTTTCTCTTCAGGCTAAAAACAACTTTATTGGTCGAGTTTCAGCATGAAAACCGACATTCCAACCCACTCCTTCTTCTTCACACGCTTTGTGCCCTAGTGGAGCTTAATTGTAGGTCTACGATTTAGCTCCACTAGGGAGTGAAATGCATCAGTGGAAGAATGTAGCGTTCATGATGTAAACGTAAACAATAAAGCTGTTTTTAGCCAGAAGGAGAAAAAAGTGCGACCCCCCCCCTTTTGTCATATGTGAGTCTGGGATGGGGGGGAATGGGTCCTGGAGGTACCAGCACCTGTGTCTGGATGAAGGGCCTAGAACAGTATACAAACAACAAGTGGATGGAGGGCCTAGAACAGTATACAAACTGCAAGTGAATTAGAAGTGAACTCCCTAGGAAGCCATATGTGGTCACAACACTGACATACATGGCCACATCTGTCTTTACATGTTCCAGCCACATGCATAACCTCCAACTCCTCTTAACAAGACTGGGAGATACATTGATACCCAACATAGGGGCTCTTTTGGGAACTACCTTTTTAAAATCACCTAAAATATTTTCAGTGTAATCCGGATCCCCCAGTAATATTGGTCATTGATTAAACATAATCGTTCTAATGTTCTCAAAATGTAAACTATATGCTTTGGTACATGTTAAGGTGGCAAAAGTGGTGGTCTGACCAAACAGGATCTCTAATTTGGCATGGGCCTAAGAAACAGCGGGCCCACATCCTGATCACAATTAGTAGAAGGGGAGCAGTTTGTGCAGTTTTTATTGCTGAATGCCAATATGTTGTGATGCTGGGGAGGAGGGGCTCTGCTTATCTCCTGCACTTACTGTATATACATATGTTGTTGTTTTACTAGGGGGTGAAGGTGATGGAGGTGGACCATAACGGAGATACAGCTCGAATGCTGGCAGCAAGATATGGCCATTCCAGGATAGTGTCACTACTGGACTCCTATCGCATCCGAGGGTCCCGAACCCAAAGCAAGGGATCTGGTATTAATTTGTTCCTCCACCTCTATATGATATGTAAATGTAGCAATATAGTTTCACCAGATTTATGCAGCTTCCTTTGGGTGTAGTGAAAGTTGACCCTAATTCTTACACCCTAATTCAAAGGGCATTAAAGAGAAACTGAACTCCTGGAGCTGTGCCCCAAAAAAGGTACAGAACAGAAGACTAGACGCCAGAATTGTCTGTGGACTCCCAGCAGCTGATCTTTCCCCATTACAGACTTCCCATGCCTTGTTCTCCACTATGTCTCTGTGTGGAGGCGGCAATCTTGGTAGAGGCGGGGCTTTACTTCCTTATGTCACAGCCTCCAGCAAAGAGAACAGTGTTCAGCACATAAGTGACATCACCAAATCGCCTGAGACTTATCAGTTAAAGGCAACAGTGCCTTTACATCTCACACTGCAGATATACAGCTATGAGGATGTAGTTACAGGAGTGCCTAGCCAACCTCGCATATCAGGAAGTGCACTGATATTTAGAAGGAATTCAAGTGGTGAAGGTGTACACCCTCTGATGGTTATTGTTGTTTTGTTTTTTTACTGCTGTTCGGAACTCTGTTGAAGGAAATCCCTTCACATCCTGTCCCAGTGATATCCTCCTCAAGAAGGCTTTGGGAAAGCAATATAAACTTGGTCAAGATGCAAACCCTTCCTCCTTCTATAAAAACTTTAAAAAAAATAAAGTATAACTCTAGCCAAACCTTTACTAAATAAGTTTTTTTTTTTTTCTTTTTTCTAATGCATGACATCCAGGTTCAGAAAGCAGTTCCTACCCACGAACCTTATTGGGATTTTGGAATTAACCCAGGCCTGTGTAAAATATACTCCAAAATGTCACTATATACAATTTGTCATATGTCTTGTACTGTTGTATCGGGAGAGAGGCAGCACACAAATTTTGGATAGAGATCAGACGTGTCAAGAGACTGAGCTGAGAAAGCATGATGGATGGAAACAAAATAGTGTCTTAGAAAAGGTGGTCTCATTGTTGAGCATTAAACAGCTATATAGTTCAGGGGGCAGTGACAGAAGTTGGGGCTGTTTCAGGGGTGGGCAACTCCAGCCCTCCAGTTGTGGAACTACAAGTCCCATGAACCATTGCAAGACTGACAGTTACAGGCATGACTCCCAGGGGCATGTTGGGATTTATGGTTAAAGCACAGCTGGAGGGCTGGAGTTTCCCACCCCTGGGCTGGTTTCATAGAAAAAAAATGTTACAGGTAAAGTTGCTTCAATTCAAGATTTTTGTTACTGAAACTTCTCATGTTTTCAGGCCATCAGGAAGATCTTAGTTCATCGGATGAGTCGTCTTCCACCCCCCACCGGGTGAGACCGCAGAGGAAGACCAAAGGTCCTAGCATTCATGACGGCCCCCAAGCCTTGGCAAAGATAACTGGTGGTGGAGGTGCGCACAACCGGCCTGGATATGGTGAGTGGGTAATGGTCACAGGCTGGATCTGAGATTGGCATAATCCCAGTTACTGATATCTCTGCATAGAGAAATGCTTCACCGCTTATTGGGAAACCTGATACGCAGGTAGCGTTGTGTAAAAAGGCCCATTTGTATTTCAGCAATTAAAGCCGCTCTGGCTGCATTACACACCTCCTTCCCAGTGCTGCCCCCCAGAGACTTGCTGCTCTGTGATCTACTGTAGTTTCTGTCCTCTTCCTGGCTAAATGATCCCCAGTGGGAGGCGCCCCCCTGGTGGTGTGTTATCTCCCCAGGTTGGGCTTACAGTATGGTTGGACAGAATGGAACTCACGTGTTAGTACATGTGTGCAATTTTGTCCAGGAATAAGGACCGCTCACCCTGCCTGCAATATTTGCAGCCATTGACAGGCCTTCTCCTGAGCACCTCCATTGTTGGAATACAGCCCTGTTCACGTTTGAGGGCTCACTTCACAGGCAACAAGATATAAACCCGTTTTTGCAAATGCATTCTTGTGCATAGTGTCTCTTTTAACAAGCGGGGATGAATTCTAAATCACTTTGATGTCTGCTTTGGTTGGGGTGATCTTCCTTTTATTTGTTCAGATTGTCACCCAGTTGTGTTTTTGAAGTCATTCAGATTTGGCAGCAATTTGACCCCATATTTATATAAGTAATTCACCCCATGCGCCTCTTAGAGCAGTGGTGGGTATCCCTGGCCCTCCAGCTGTTGTGGAACTACGAGTCCCATGAGGCATTGCAAGACTGACAGATACAGGCATGACTCCCAGAGACAGAGGCATGTTGGTATTTGTAGTTAAAGCCCAGCTGGAGGGCCAGTGTTGTCCACCCCTGTCTTAGAGGGTCTTCTGTGTATAATATTTGTTTTACCCATCTCTCCAGCACCAGGCCCTCCTCAGGGATATGTCACTTTTAATGAACTAGATTATGAGGCGGCGGGGTCTGACAATTTGCGATATCGGGATGTCACTTCCCCCATCAATGACGGTGATGTAGAGAGCAACGGGAGCAGCAGCAAAGGTGGGTGCTGATGGAGACAAGCTATAATAATTTAAGACAAATTATAGTATACGTGCAGTGAGCACCTATTTTAGCTGTTGTATTTTTTACCTAAAATCACGTTCTTTAAGACCAAGCTATGTGCATGTTTCATATGCTTCTATGCTTAAAGTTACTCTTTTGCTTTTTTTTTTTTTTTTATTCTTGAAAAGCGATTCTCCCTGCAAAGGAATAAGTTAACACTTACCTGTCCCGCTGCCAATGCCACCAAACTTCTTCCGGGTTGAAGAACAAAGCTTGCTTGCTTTAGCATCTGGTGCACCTTCAGTAGTGTCGGATTCCTGGTGTCCTGCTGTGCATCTTTCTTTCTTCTGGAGCTATAGCTTAAACTAAGATGAAGTTTAATCTGCTTTATATTTTGGCTCCTCCCTCCCACCTCTATAACATTCAAACAAAACTTGTATTTTTTTCTTTACATACCTTATTTTAGATCCAGTAACATCACTGGGTCTCTGTGCTTCTCTTTACAATGCAGGCAGGTCATGACTGGTGAGAGGGGCTGGCAGGGTGCTATACATAACTTCCCAAAAACATCACAGCACCCTGCCTCACTGCCTCAGTACTCCTCTTGCGAGCCCTCAGCCCTGATGCAAGCAGTGGCTGGCTCTTGGGAGGAGTTATGCAAATTGCAAAATGTCTAATATTAGTCTGGACTTTTGGGTGTTCCTGGGCAAGCTGCATTTGTTTGCACACTGCCCTAGGCAATACCTACATGTAATGCTAAGCCTCCATGATTGAAGGAACTGAAGTCCAGTGAATGAAAAGGGCGGGCCAGGAACTGTCAGGCTAAGGAGGAAAGGGCTGGGTGATTTTTGTTGATGGCCACGTGCCCATTACCTAGTACTTGAGGGTCCTACTTCGGTAGGACCCTGAGGATCGGGGTCTGCCGGCCTTCGGGTAGGTGGACCGGAGTTTCTTTGCCCCTGTCAGGAGCCTTTTGCCCCAGGGGGTTCAGGATTATCGAGGCCCTTCCTCTTCGGAGGAGGACCAAAGCACCCTCATGCACTTTTTTTTGTGTGTTGTGATTTCACGATTCACATGTTTTGTTCACAGGGGAAGTCATTTTACGAAGCACGCACCGTGGACTTCAACAAAAAAATATATAATTTTAAAAATGCCCACGTCTAATGCTGAGCATCCTTGATTGAGAGAGCTGAAATCCAGTGACTGAAAAGGCGCTATATGTATCTCTTTGTGTGTAAAATGATGACGCAAGTCCTGTTTTATTAACAAAGTGTCATTTTTTATTTTTTTTATTCATGGCTCAACGTTCATCCTTTTTGATGGTATTGTCTTTTTCAGAAGAAGGTGGCGGTAGAGCTCGGAGCAGCAGCAGTGAAGGTGTGTCTCTGAACACTGGTGTAAGTGGCGAGGCCTCACTGGAGAGCAATGAGGTACGGAGATCAAGTCACAGC
This sequence comes from Nanorana parkeri, assembly GCF_000935625.1. Taxonomy (NCBI): domain Eukaryota; kingdom Metazoa; phylum Chordata; class Amphibia; order Anura; family Dicroglossidae; genus Nanorana; species Nanorana parkeri. The sequence continues at coordinate 2,866,355 of NW_017306287.1, forward strand.
AAGCATGCTCCTATTCCTGTATCAGTTATCACTGCAACCACGTTCTTTATACATCGTTCAGACACAGGTCGGCATATGCTCTTGCATGCAGTGGTCCTTTTCATGCTGATTATTTTGTCATTTTCGCATAATTATGTGTCCACTGCCTCCACAAAATATTAAAGCGAATGTATAGTTATAGTTAGGCAAATATAAAACCTGGCCTGTTAAAGTGACATTAAAGTCAGCATTTTATTTTCCTCTTCCCAATCCTGCTGTAAGGACTTACCTTAAATGATGTCTCTTGATTCGATCATCTTCTTCCTTACGTTCCTTTTCAGATGTCCTTCCAGCACTGGTGCGGGTCTCCAATCCAGCGCTGACTCCTCTGTCCTCCTCTCCTCTGATGTCCCGTCCGTGCGGGTGCACGCTGCTCCATATACTTACCTTGTGTCTCTCCTCGTCTCCCAGCCGAACATCTGACGTGCGCATGCGCCCGTCCCAAGATCCTTTGCGGCCGCCCGAGGAACTTTCAGATGTTCGGACGGGAGTGCGCGGTGGAGACACAGCTAAGTTTAAAGCCTTTTTAAAAGGTTTTTTTAAAATGTTTTTGTATATATCTATTGCTTGCTAGCAGTAGAGATATGCAAAAACCGCTGAGGGTTTAATAACCCTTTTAAAACTTTAGTTTGAGTTTGTTGGTCAGCAGGTGGCGCTTTAGACTCTGCTTTCAATTGCTAACAAAATATGGTAGGAGCATTATATGTCTCCTTTTCTTATTTAATAAATTCTCCCATCTTCTGAGAGTCCCTATGCGGCAGGGAAGGAGGGGAGGTGAAGACCTTTTATGAGCTAGCTCCTTGTGTCTGTAGTTGTTTCCACATTTCTCTGCACTGCATACAGCTGTACATGTTGTTATATTTCTTTATTTAATGATTGGAAGAATACAAGTAGCCAGTTTTAAAATTAACATTTTAAAACTGTTAAAGAAGCCTGACACTAATTCCTAGTGTCGGGCTTCTTCAACAGTTTTGAAATGTTAATGAGATTTCTGGAATGATCTGTTGCTTTGTTTTAGCAAAGCCCCCAGGATTCCATTATTGCCGTGAACACCTGGGCCACCAGTATCTTCGCACTATTGTTTGAATATATGAAGAGAACAGACTACGAAAGAAGAACACATCAAAGCTAGGTAGACAACCATAATAAACCAACATGAAAAACAATAGAAGAAAAAAAAAAAGGGAGAAAACTCAAAAAGGGAAGGAACAAGACAAAGGAGCAGAAAAGCAGCTGTACGTGTTTATACTCCTGCTGCATGTTTATATTGATATCCAAATTTGTGTTCCAGGACTCTGACTCGGCTGTGGAAACCTCCAGCAGGAAGCATGGCAAAACGCACTCCAAAGGTAGACAGCGCAATGGAGATGCCCACACCACCCCTGGGCCCTCTAACTCGCTGCCAGATCCAGATATTCCTCACTACACGGGGCCTAAGGTACGTTTAGAAAGAAAACCTGAGCTGTGGGAGCTGGGCCCAAAAAGGCTCGCAGAGGGCAAAAGACGAGTCTCCAGTATTGCCTGTGGTCTTTCCACGGCTAATCTTTTATTTTATTACCGACTTACCATGCCATCTTGGTAGCTGCAGGCCTCTGCTTCCTTATGTCAGAACAGATCTGATGATTGGTGGGGTAATGATAGAAGAGCAGCGGGAGAGGTGAAAAAAGCCCAGATCCATAGAATGAATGAAGCAGGGAGATCCTTGCACTGCAGGTCCTCAGGTACAGCTTCCTCTCCAGCAAGAAAAACAGGGAGCAGCACAGTAGTGGCTTCACCAAATCTCCTGAGACTAGCAGTCGGAGGCATCTCTCAGATATCCAGCAATGAGCATGTGTAAATCTATATTTCAAGAGCAATTGAAAACAACAAAAGGTACAATTTTCAGGCAGTTGCATATGCAAAATTCATATTTCTAGATGTTCCCTATGAAATGGCAAATCCTCACTTTTTTAATTCCACTTTACAGGGTAACTGTTCCTTTGCACCGAAAAACATATCCCACCCCCCTCACCCTCCTTGTCAGATTAGCAATAAAATGTCAGACCTCATATTTCAGACGTCTGCTTTTCTCACTGGTAGGGCCTACCAAGGTACAAGGTGGAGGTTACAGCTTGCACTGACTTAGCTCCTAGATTATGTCAATAGCCAGGAGGAGAAAATAGAGCTTCATAAGATGGCGGCTGCTTCTGCACAGAAACACAGTGCAGAACAAGGCATGGTAGGTCAGAAAGAAGGAAAGATCAGCTGCAGAGAGGCCATGGGCAATACTGGAGACTAGTCCTTTACCTTCTGGTTGCTTTTTTTGGGGCCCATCCTCCACTATTCAGGTCTTCTTTAAATGAAGAGCCCTGCTGCTTCTCTTCTTATTAGGAATCATATGCTAATGGTATATTTACTATTTGCTTGGTCACATTAAACTATGCCATTGGAACTTTAGATTTTAGAGTTCTGTATATCTAACACAAAAACCCTTTTCCCTTACATTTTGGAGTAGAGAAGGACTAAAACCCATGTCTGGGGTTTTTTTTTTTTTTTGCTATGGTGATATCCCATTGGGAATATCTCCGTTACCTCCTGGAGGTTGGATGAAATCTCCCTCCTAGACAGTTGTCACCAAAAAAACATGGAAAGATTTGCCCTCGTTTCACCTATTCCGGAGGTTCCTCAAACATTTTAACTTCACGCCTCAGTCTCGGTAACAGTGGTCACCTGGACGAATAGCATGAATCAACTCAAAAGTAATAAGAACCTGACGGGTTCTGACCCCTTGCCACTCTATCGAAAACCTAAAGAAAAAGTTTTGGCTTTTAATACACTGAGTATATGTCCACTGTAACTGTATTTTATTCTTGTATCACAAGTTCTGACTCTTTCCTCTTCTCCCATCAGGACCTGGCAGAGCTGCTCGAGCAGATTGGCTGTTCCAAGTACCTTTCTGTATTCCAGGATCAAGATGTGAATCTGCGGATCTTCCTCACCCTCACTGAGCCGGACCTGAAGGAAGTGGGCATCACGTGAGTGCTGTCGAGAAGTTTCTGTGGCTAAGCCAAGAGGCTGGAGGGCAAATGTATGTTTTGGGGGTTGCCAAAATGCTATTTCCGGTCATTTTATAGAGGACTGGGGGTGTGACCTTTTCATTGAGGTCCATTGGTGCTTTCTGAACTATTTTTGAGCATTACAGTGTTGCAGCCCCTCCTGTTACAAAAATACAAAAATGTTATTTGTGTATCACTCAGCTGTAGATCCTCCATCTCTGAATTAGTGCTGACACTGTCCTTCCTTCTGGGGGGTGGCTCCTTTTGTTCCCCATGGTCCCCGTGTGTGTTGTTAAGTAGTCACCGCTCCAAACTCACTCCCGTGATGGAGTACAATCTCAGGTTTAGTTTACTAATTTGTATTGATATTGTAGTCCATCACAGGGTTGAGCTTGGAGCGGTGACTACTTTACAACACACACAGGGACCATGGGGGAACAAAAGTAGCCCCCCTCCAGAAGGAAGGACAGTGTCAGCACCAATTCAGAGATGATTTGAGGATCTACTGCTGAGTGATAAACAAATAAGATACATTTTTGTTAATAGTTAAGGTAATTGAATGTATTTTTAAGATTTAACTCCTGAATTTAGTGTCACTTTAACTCTCCATCTACCAAAAAATAACAATTAGCAGCGTTGGCCATAGTAACCAATGAGGCTTCAGCTGATGTTTCTAGAGCAACGTTTAGCCAACAGTGCCCTTTTTCTTGCTCCGATTTTTTTATATCCGGGAGCTTTGCTACTCACTTCTAAAGCTGTTCCTTCATGATGCCCCTAAAAATAATTTGCGTATGTTGCGCCTTGTAGCTTGTTTGGACCAAAGAGAAAGATGACATCTGCTATTGCTCGCTGGCACAGTTCTGCCCGTCCTCCAGGGGATGCCTTGGAACAGGCCTATGCTGATCGTCTGGAAGCGGAGATGCAAGAGTTGGCCATACAGCTCCACAAGGTAATGGTTTCTGATCAGTCTTGAGATTTTTTCTCAATATCGGGGGACTGGAAACATTTAAAGAACCAGTTAGGTGTTATAAAAGATAACTTGCATTTTAATTGACATTATATTATCTGGCTTACTCCACAGAAGTGTGAAGAGACCGAGCTCTTGAAAGGACAAGTTGACCAGGAGAGGGAACTCCGAGCTGTGGCTGAGAGCTGCCTCATGGAGCAGGAGACCAAATGGAGGACTGTTCACTGCCAGATGGAAGCCACGTGTAACCTGGCCACAGAGGCTCAGAGGGCAGTCACTCAGCTCAGGTACTTGGCAGCTCCATCAAAACAGAGAAGACAGACTCTTAACCAGTCAAATGTTGTATCTGGCCATTCAGATTTCCCATTGCCTTAACGATAAAACAAATGTAACGGAAGCAAAGATATAGAGTCTGATCTCTTCTCTCTGTCACTCTGCTCTCTCCTCTGATCACTGCAGTGCAACTGACTGGCTTTTTTAACTGCTTCCCCTTTGCCTAGCCTCAGCTCTGCTGTACATTGACTACTAGAAGCTAATACCAAAACAAATTTAGATACTTGTACTGCTTGTGTGTGTGTGTGTGTGTGTGTGTGTGTATATGTGTATATATATATCTATAACACTTTAAAGAGGAATGTAACTGTTTCTTCTTACTGCCTAGAGTTTAACTTAAATTACTAAATGCCATGTGTTGCAATATACATTAATAGACATTCTCTTTTTTAATAGCTCTTCAATACCCATAACTGCTGTACATGTGTAGAGTTCTGAATTTCTGTCCCTGTATGTGATTGTTCCTTCTCAGTATCTCCTAACTGAGCATGTCGACTACTAGTTTAATGTCCACCCTGTGACCATAGCTTGTGTCTCCCCTGGTTTCCATTGACCATGGCTTGTGTCTCCCCTTGTCTTTCCTTGACCATGCCTTTTGTCTACCCTGACCATGGCTTGTGTCTCACCTTGCCTTCCTTGACCATGGCTTGTGTCTGCCCTTGTCTCCTTTTGACCATGGCTTGTGTCTGCCCTTGTCTCCTTTTGACCATGGCTTGTGTCTGCCCTTGTCTCCTTTGACCATGGCTTGTGTCTGCCCTTGTCTCCTTTGACCATGGCTTGTGTCTGCCCTTGTCTCCTTTGACCATGGCTTGTGTCTGCCCTTGTCTCCTTTGACCATGGCTTGTGTCTGCCCTTGTCTCCTTTGACCATGGCTTGTGTCTGCCCTTGTCTCCTTTGACCATGGCTTGTGTCTGCCCTTGTCTCCTTTGACCATGGCTTGTGTCTGCCCTTGTCTCCTTTGACCATGGCTTGTGTCTGCCCTTGTCTCCTTTGACCATGGCTTGTGTCTGCCCTTGTCTCCTTT